>NW_017211453.1:0-1234 GCF_001704415.2 Capra hircus
AGGGGGAGGGATCCTTTCCCTGCATGGTTGGGAAAGAATTCCCGGCGTTCCCGTCACATCTCAAGAGGAGGCGGTCTCCACAGGAAAGGCGAGAGGAACTCCAGGGTCGTGCCACCATTCCCAGAGTCCCCCAGATGTCTCAGTCCATTCCAGGAAACCTGTTTCCCTACACTGCCTCGACTTTTAGGACGAGGATCCACTCACACCACGTTGGCACGTGGACGTGGGACAGCTCTTTGGGAAAGCCTCGAGGGAAAGCACAGATCCCTTGATCCACGCGAAGGGAATCCATGACAGTGCTGCTGCAGCTCGGGAGGAAAGCGCACGTGCATGCCCCACTCGAGACAGGACTGACTCCCCTGGGGAGACTCCAGAAGTACTCCAAGATCCATGTCAGCACTGGAGAGGAATCCTCACTTTACGGCACCAACTCCACAAAGGTCTTAGGCCCGGCATCGTCGGGAGAGGAATCCCGTGAGTCTCCCTGAGCAACTCCCATGGGGACTGGCCTTTCCTGAGGCCACCAGAGCGGGTCCCTGAGGTCCCCCCGTCGTAGGTCGAGAGCACCTGCAGCAACTTGAGAAAATCTAGGAGGTTCTCCCTTCCAGGCGAGATGAGGACCATTTCCGCTGAGGAGTGTCTCAATGTTAATCACACCTAACCCCTGGAACTTCCAAAGGGTCCTTCACACCTTGCTGCAACTCATGAAGATCCCAACATACCCGTCTCCACTCGAGAGGAAGCACGAGGTCCCGCCACATTCAGAGGAGCCCCGTTTCCGCTCCTAGCTCGAGAGGAGGGATCCTTTCCCTCAGTGATCGGGAAAGAGTTCCCAGTGTTCCCAGCACATCTCAAGAGGAGGCGATCTCCACAGGAAAGGCGAGAGGAACTCCAGGTCGTGCCACCATTCCCAGAGTCCCCCAGATGTCTCAGTCCATTCCAGGGAAACTGTTTTCCCTGACTGCCTCGACTTTCAAGCCGAGGATCGTCACACACGACGGTGAACGTGGGACAGCCCTTGGGAAAGCCTCGTGGGAAAGTCTCATGTGAAAGCCTCGAGGGAAAGCCACAGATCCTTAATCCACGCGAAGGGGGAGCGTGACACTGCTGTGCTACAGCTAGGGAGGAAAGCGCACGTGCATGCCCCACTCGAGACGAGGACTGACTCCCTGGGGAGACTCCAGAAGTACCCCAAGATCCATGTCAGCACTGGAGAGGAATCCTCAGGTTCCGG
>NW_017211454.1:0-1221 GCF_001704415.2 Capra hircus
ACAGCCTGCTCCTTCCTGGGGAGGGAGCCTTAAAGCAGGCAAGTCTGCGGCAAGGCTCGCCTATGGCAGAGCATCTTGGTGCCAGGAACTCTGCCAGATCGGGCCTCTGAACAGAGCTAGAGATCTGCCGTACTGGAGTCGCACTTAGCTTCGTGTAAGCAGGGATTTCAGCTTGACGGGGACTTGCTGCCTCCTCTTCCCCGAGGAGGCTCGCTTCCTGCTGGCTGTGCACTCGCCTATCGGGCGGGGCGCAGGGCTCCTCCAGCAGGTCTTGCCTCAGGGGCTGCTTCCCTGAGTTGGGGGCTGTGGGCAGGAACCCAGACACGCAGGATCAGCCCCAAACACCTGCACATGTCTCTGCTGGGGAGGAGAGTGCTAGGGAACCTACGTCTGTCATACACTTTCTGGGCACCCAAGGAATCAGCCTCCGTGTGTGCGGGGCTGAAAACCCCAGCCAGGGGACCTGGGAGCCTGGTGCTCTCCGTGTGGCGCTGATCTGGGCGGCCAAGCAACCGCTGGAGGAGCCCTGCAGTTGCCCTTCCTTCCCTCTGACAGAATTCTCACTGCTGGAGGCCCTTGGCAGTGTGCAACCCACCAGCCCCTAAGCTCTCCTTAAGGAGGACTGGGACCTAAGTGCAAAGGCAAGGCAGGATTGGAGCTGAGGCAAGAAAGGCGCCAGTGGCGACTCCCAGGCTCCTGCTGCCCTGCTCCTTCCTGGAGAGGCAGCCTAAAAGCAAGGGCAAGTCTGGGCAAGGCTAGCCCCCGGCAGAGCAGCCTCGGCGCAGGAAACTCTGCCAGATCGGGCTCTGAGCAGAGCTAGAGCTCTGCCGTACTGGAGGCGCACTTAGCTCCGTGCAAGCAGGGCTTTCAACTTGACGGGGCTGGGCTGCCTCCTCTTCCCCCCCGAGGAGCTCGCTTCCCTGCTGGCTGTGCACTCGCCTATCAGGCGGGGCGCAGGGCTCCTCCAGCAGGTCTTGCCTCAGGGGGCTGCTTCCCCTGAGTTGGGGCTGTGGGCAGGAACCCAGACACGCAGTGATCAGGCCCCAAACAAAACACCTGCAATGTCAATCTGCGTGGGGAAAGGAGAGTGCAGGGAACTCTACGCTGTCATACACCTTTCTGGGTCACCCGAATGGATTATCAGCCAATCACGTGTGTGCGAGGGCTTGGAAGAACCTCTCAAGCTTCAGGCCCTGGGAGACTCCTGTGCTGCATCGGTGC
>NW_017211455.1:0-1201 GCF_001704415.2 Capra hircus
TAGCACTCTCCTCCCCAGCAGAGACATGTGCAGGTGTTTGGGGCCTGATCCTGCGTGTCTGGGTTCCTGCCACAGCCCCAACTCAGGGGAAGCAGCCCCTGAGGCAAGACCTGCTGGAGGAGCCCTGCGCCCCCGCTGATAGGCGAGTGCACAGCAGCAGGGAAGCGAGCCTCTCGGGGGAAGAGGAGGCAGCCAGCCCGTCAAAGTTGAAAGCCCTGCTTGCACGGAGCTAAGTGCGCCTCCAGTACGGCAGAGCTCTAGCTCTGCTCAGAGCCCCGATCTGGCAGAGTTCCTGGCGCGAGGCTGCTCTGCCGGGGGCTAGGCCTTGCCCAGACTTGGCCTTGCTTTTAGGCTGCCTCTCCAGGAAGGAGCAGGCAGCAGGAGCCTGGGAGTCGCACTGGCGCCTTTCTTGCCTCAGCTCCAATCCTGCCTTGCCTTTGCACTTAGGTCCAGTCCTCCTTAAGGAGAGCTTAGGGCTGGTGGGTTGCACACTGCCAAGGGCTCCAGCAGTGAGAATTCTGTCAGAGGAAGGGAAGGGCAACTGCAGGGCTCCTCAGCGGTTTGCTTTGGCCGCAGATTCAGCGCCACACGGAGAGCACCAGCTCCCAGGCCCCTGGCTGGGGTTTTCAGCCCCGCACACACGGAGGCTGATTCCTTGGTGCCCAGAAAGTGTATGACAGACGTAGGTTCCCTAGCACTCTCCTCCCCAGCAGAGACATGTGCAGGTGTTTGGGGCCTGATCCTGCGTGTCTGGGTTCCTGCCCACAGCCCAACTCAGGGGAAGCAGCCCCTGAGGCAAGACCTGCTGGAGGAGCCCTGCGCCCCCGCCTGATAGGCGAGTGCACAGCCAGCAGGGAAGCGAGCCTCCTCGGGGAAAGAGGAAGGCAGCAAGTTCCCCGTCAAGCTGAAATCCCCTGCTTCACGAAGCTAAGTGCGACTCCAGTACGGCAGATTCTCTAGCTCTGTTCAGAGCCCCGATCTGGCAGAGTTCCTGGCACCAAGATGCTCTGCCATAGGCGAGCCTTGCGCAGACTTGCCTTGCTTTAAGGCTCCCTCCCCAGGAAGGAGCAGGCTGTGTGAGGCTCGGAAACGCCACTGGCGCCTTCCTGGCTTCAGCTCTACCCCTGCCTTGCCTTTGCACTTAGGTCCCAAGCGTCTTGAGGAGGGCTTAGGGGCTGGTGGGTTGCACACTGCAAAGGGC
>NW_017211456.1:0-1191 GCF_001704415.2 Capra hircus
GGCTAAAATTCGCATTTTCCTTCCTTGGAGCCTAACGCAGTACAGCCTAGCAACTGCTTGAAAATCCATCCTGTTGCTGTTTTCTTCCCTCTGACAGAGCAGCTTTGCTCCCCATTTGGGATTTCAGAAGCAAGGTGGTGGCCTGCAACTCCTTGCCTGGGGTCCATTGAGGTGCAAGGGTGCCCTCGACCAGGTGACCCAGCATGACACCTGCCCCCCTCAGACACACTCCCGCAGCAGTCCCCATGGGCAGGACTGCTCTCAACTAGGAATGTGTTTGCAAGGCCAGGAAACTGCAGGGAGACACAAGCCTGATTCTGGAAATTGAGTCTGTTGGAACAGGCCTGCAGGTCTTCTGTCTAACAAGCCAAACACTTGCTGCAAGATACAGGCCTGAAAACACTCTTGGGCTGCCTTTCCTCCTCCAAGGAAGAGAGTTTTCTCAGCCTCCTGTGGGCTGAGAGTCACACAGGGCTGAAAAGCACTTGCTGGGAGATTCTTTTTCATTGGCCATGGCCCCTGAGGCCCTGTGCTCAGGGAGGGCTCCCTCCCTCCCAGGAAAGTCAAAGGAAGCTCCAAACGGCTGTTCAATCATGTTTCTGAGAGAGTCATTGCCAAGGCAGGTTTCTAAGAAGTTCAAGGGTCCCAAGGAGAGAGGGGTCTAGAATTCTCAAGGAGGAAGAAAGGACAAACTGTTTTTCCCTCTACATTCCTTAGGATTATATAACAATCATGCATCCTTCTTGAGGACGGTCTCTGGAAAAAACCTTCTGGCTAATCCTGTTATCTTAAAATGTCAATTATGGGAGTAAGGTCTAGTGAGTCTTTACAACCTCCAGACATTCTTTTGTTCGTTGTCATAACTTTATTGGAGAGTATATAACTCCATTACTAACACTAGCAAGGGGTACGTTTTCTGCCCCTTGTGATGTCTCTGTCAGAAGCTTTCTCTATCTCCTTTCTCCTTTAATAAAACTCTATTGCACAAAAGCTCTGAGCAATCAAAGCCTCGTCTTGGGCCCTGGATTGAATTCTTCTCCTCCATAAGCCAAGAATCCCAGCATCTTTTCGTGGTTCAGCAAAACAATATTTCATTCCTCTGCAGGAGAGAGCTAGTGAGCTTAGGTCTGTCTGGAACATTCTTGGATCCTGTGGGAAAATATCCTGTGCACACATCTGGATACTGGGCCT
>NW_017211457.1:0-1189 GCF_001704415.2 Capra hircus
TCGAGTCTTTCCACGAGGCTTTCCCACAGGGGCTGTCCCACGTGCCACCGTGTTGTGAGTCGACCCTCGGCTTGAAAGTCGAGGCAGTGCAGGGAAAACAGTTTTCCCTGGAATGGACTGAGACATCTGGGGGACTCTGGAATGGTGGCACGACCCTGGAGTTCTCTAGCCTTTCGTGTGGAGAGCGCCTCCTCTTGAGATGCGTCGGAAACGCTGGGAATTCTTTCCCGACCACGCAGGGAAAGGATCCCTCCTCTCGAGCTAGGAGGCGGACCGGGGCTCCTCTGGATGTGGGCAGAACTCTCGTGCTTCCTCTCGAGTGGAGACGGGTATGTCGGGGAACTTCTTGAGTTGCAGCAAGGGTGTGAAGGACCCTTTGGATGTTCCAGATGTTAGATTTGGATTAGCCTCGAGACGGCCTCAGTGGAAATGGGCCTCATCTCGCCTGGAGGGGTGAACCTCCTGGATTTTCTCGAGTTGCGGCAGGTGCTCTCGACTTACGACGG
This sequence comes from Capra hircus, assembly GCF_001704415.2. Taxonomy (NCBI): domain Eukaryota; kingdom Metazoa; phylum Chordata; class Mammalia; order Artiodactyla; family Bovidae; genus Capra; species Capra hircus. The sequence continues at coordinate 507 of NW_017211457.1, forward strand.
GGACTTCAGGGACCCGCTCTGGTGGCCTCAGGAAAGGCAGTCCCCATGCGAGTTCCCTCGGGGACTCTCGGATTCCTCTCCCGTTGATTCCGGGCCTAAGACCTTGTGTGGAGTCAGTGCCGGAACCTGAGGTTTCCTCTCCAGTGCTGACATGGATCTTGGGGTACTTCTGGAGTCTCCCCAGGGGAGTCAGTCCTTGTCTCGAGTGGGGGCATGCACGTGCGCTTTCCCTCCGAGCTGTGACAGCAGTGTGGGCCTTCCCTTCGCGTGGATCAAGGGATTGTGACTTTCCCTCGAGGCTTTCCCCACGAGGCGACGAGACTTTCCCACAGGGGCTTTCCCACGTGCCACCGTGGTTTGAGTCGATCCTTGGCTTGAAAGTCGAGGCAGTGCAGGAAAACAGGTTTCCCTGGAATGGACTGAGATATCTGGGGACTCTGGGAATGGTGGCACGACCCTAGAGTTCCTCTCGCCTTTCCTGTGGAGAGAGCCTGCTCTTGAGATGCGACTGGAATGCCGGGAATTCTTTCCCCGTCCACGCAGGGAAGGATCCGTCCTCTCGAGATAGGAGACGGAAACGGGACTCCACTGGATGTGGGAGGGACTCTCGTGCTTCTCTCGAGTGGAGAAGGGTATGTCGGGAACTTCTTGAGTTCCAGCAAGTGTGTGAAGGACCCTTTGGA
>NW_017211458.1:0-1188 GCF_001704415.2 Capra hircus
GGTAAAAAAAAAAAAAGACAAATTGGATGGATTTTAAGCTCTTGCTATGCTGCACCCCTCCAGGACCCACTCGAGCAAAACAGTGCCCTGTGGCCCCTAGGTCGGGTATGCAGGTTCACACACCGGTGTGATCCCGTCAAAGCCAAGAATTTTTCCTGACAGACCTAGGCTCACTAGAGCTCTCCTCCAGAGGAAAGGGGGACAAAAAAGACGTGTGTGTGGAGGTGGCTCTGCCCTTTCCAGGTCCCAATCTCAGGGATAACTGCCCCTAAGAAAGGAACTGCTGCTGCTTGCTGCTGTTAAGTTGCCTTCAGTCGTGTTCAACTCTGTGCGACGCCATAGACGGTAGCCCACTAGGCCTCCCCCGTCCCTGGGATTCTCCAGGCCAAGAACAGTAAGTGGGTTGCCATTGCTTCTCCAATGCATGAAAGTGAAAATGAAAGTGCAGTCGCTCAGTCGTGTCCGACCCTCAGCGACCCCACGGACTGCAGCCTACCAGGCTTTCTCCGTCCATAGGATTTTCTGAAAGGAACTGCAAGAAGCGCTTTTCCAGAGGCTGGGAAAGGGAGTTCGCAGGATGTGGGGAAAGAGAGCCTCCTTCGGCGGGAAGAATAGGCGGCCACTTGTTTTGTGTTGCAAACCTCTATTTGGAAGCGAACAGGTTAGCTTATACAAAGGGAGACCTCCAGATCTGCTCAGAGGACCGAAGTTGCAGAGGCAGGTCGCGTGTATTTTCCCTCACTTTGCGATCTTGCAAAGACATTCCTTGCTGATAGATGATTCAGCAAGGGCCTTTGAGACTGTTGTTTTCTTTCCTAGGTTCAAAGATTCCTTTCAGTTCCTAATATAGATATCCTAGAAATTATCTGACATCCGTGAAAATCTGATATGTCCTGGTCAAATGCTGTCAGTTTATAATTCCAGTTATCATATTAAAGCATTTCAAGTCGCAGGCAGTGACCAGATTACATTGTCAATTTTCTATTTAATCAGGTTTTTAACCATGTCCTCTATGGTTTCACACTGATGCCTTTGCAGAAATACTGCTACTTTCAAGATATATGGAAATATACTTTTTTTAAGCTTACCGATAATTTGTTTGTTTGTTTGTTTGTCTTCTGGTAAGCGGTACCAGATGGAATTTAGTCTCCTCTCTAGGTAAGAGAACAAAGTTTTTCTTAGAATGCA
>NW_017211459.1:0-1187 GCF_001704415.2 Capra hircus
TTGTGCAAGTCAAGAAGTTCCCCGACATACCCGTCTCCACTCTAGAGGAATCGGAGAGTCCCGTCCATATCCAGAGTGGCCCCGTTTCCGCCTGCTAGCTCGAGAGGAGGGATCCTTTCCCTGGTGGTCGAGAAAGAATTCTAGCGTTCCCGTCGCATCTCAAGAGGATGCGCTCTCCACAGGAAAGGCGAGAAGAACTCCAGGATCAGGGCCCATTCCAGAGTCCCCAGATGTCTCAGTCCATTCCAGGGAAACCTGTTTTTCCAGCACTGCCTCGACTGTCAAGCCGAGGATCGACTCACTCCACGGTGGCACGTGGGAGCAGCCCTGGGGAAAGCCTCGTGGGAAAAGCCTCGTGGGAAGCCTCCAGGGAAAGCCCCTGATCCCTAGATCCACGCGAAGGGAAGCGTGACACTGCTGCTACAGCTCTGGAGAAAAGCGCAAGTGCATGCCCCCACTCGAGACGAGGACTGATTCCCCTGGGGAGACTCCAGAAGTACCCAAGATCCATGTCAGCAATGGAGAGGAATCCTCAGGTACCGGCACCCACTCCGCACAATATCTTAGGCCCCAGGTTCGACGGGAGAGGAATCCCGAGAGGTCCCCTGGCAACTAGCATAGGGACTGGCCTTTCCTGAGGCCACCAGAGCGGGTCCCTGAGGTCCCCGTCGTAAGTCGAGAGCACCTGCTGCAACTCGAGAACATTCAGGACGTTCTCCCCTCCAGGCGAGATGCGGCCCCATTTCCGCTGAGGTGTCTCGAGGCTAATCACACCTAACCTCTGGAATTTCCAAAGGGTCCTTCACACCCTTGCTGCAACTCAAGAAGTTCCCCGACATACCCGTCTCACTCGAGAGGAAGCACGAAGCCCACCCACATCGACAGTAGCCCCGTTTCCGCCTCCTACCTCGAGAGGAGGGATCCTTTCCCTGCGTGCTCGGGAAAGAATTCCCGGCGTTTCCGTGGCATCTCATGAGGAGGCGCTCTCCACAGGAAAGGTGAGACGAACTCCAGGGTCGTGCCACCATTCCCAGAGTTCCCCAGATGTCTCCGTCCATTCCAGGGAAACCTCTTTTCCCTGCACTGCCTCGACTTTCAAGCGAGGATCGACTCACACCACGGTGACACGAGGGACAGCCCTGTGGGAAAAGCTCGTGGGAAAGCCTCGTGGGAAAGCCTCGTGGGAA
>NW_017211460.1:0-1185 GCF_001704415.2 Capra hircus
TAAGTCGAGAGCACCTGCCGCAACTCGAGAAAATCCAGAGGTTCTCCCTCCAGGCGAGATGAGGCCCATTTCGCTGAGGCGTCTCGAGGCTAATCACACTAACCTCTGGAACTTCCAAAGGGTCCTTTCACACCCTTGCTGCAACTCAAGAAGTTCCCCGACATACCCGTCTCCACTCGAGAGGAAGCACGAGTGTCCCACCCACATCCAGAGGAGCCCTGTTTCCGCCTCATAGCTCGAGAGCATTGATCCTTCCCCTGCATGGTCGGAAAAGAATTCACGGCGTTTCCAACGCATCTTAAGTGGAGGCGCTTCCACAGGAAAATAGAGAGGACTCCAGGGTCGTGCCACCATTCCAGAGTCCCCCAGATGTCTCAGTCCATTCCAGGGAAACCTTTTATTCCCTGCACTGCCTCGACTTTCAAACCGAGGATCGACTCACACCACAGTGGCCACGTGGGACAGCCCTGTGGAAAGCCTCGTGGGAAAGCCTCGAGGGAAAGCCACAGATCCCTTGATCCATGCGAAGGGAAGCGTGACACTGCTGCTACAGATCGGAGGAAAGCGCACGTGCATGCCCCAGTGGAGTAGCGGACTGACTGCCCTGAGAGACTCCAGAAGTACACCAAGATCCATGTCAGCACTGCAGAGGAATCCTCAGGTTCCAGCACCGACTCCACACAAGATCTTAGGCACCGGCATCGAAGGGAGAGGAATCCCGAGAGGCCCCGAGCAACTCGCATGGGGACTGGCCTTTCCTGAGGCCTCCAGAGCGGGTCCCTGAGGTCCCCGTCGTAAGTGAGAGCACCTGCCGCAACTCGAGAAAATCCAGGAGGTTCTCCCCTCCAGGCCGAGATGAGGCCCATTTCCGCTGAGGCGTCTCGAGGCTAATCACATCTAACATCTGGAACTTCCAAAGGGTCCTTCACACCCTTGCTGCAACTCAAGAAGTTCCCCGACATACCGGTCTCCACTCAAGAGTAACATGAGAGTCCCGCCCATTTCCAGAGTGGCCCGTTTCCGACTGCTAGCTCGAGAGGAGGGATCCTTTCCCTGCGTGGTCGGGAAAGAATTCCTAGCATTCCTGTCGCATCTCAAGAGGAGGCGCTCTCCACAGGAAAGACGAGAGGAACTCCAGGATCAGCCGCCATTCCAGAGTCCCCCTGATTTCTCAGGCCATTGCAG
>NW_017211461.1:0-1180 GCF_001704415.2 Capra hircus
ACTATTTTGGAAATGGATATCAGTTCAGTTCAGTTCTGTCGCTCAGTCGTGTCCAACTTTTTGACACTTCATGAATTTGCAGCACGCCAGGCCTCCCTGTCCATCACCAACTCTCAGAGTTCACTGGAACTCACATTCATCGAGTCGCTGATGCCATCCAGCCATCTCATCCTCTGTTGTCCCCTTCTCCCTCTGCCCCCAATCCTCCAGCATCAAGGTCTTTTCCAATGAGTCAACCCTTCACATGGGGTGGCCAAAGTATTGGAGTTTCAGCTTCAGCCTCAGTCCTTCCAATGAACACCCAGGACTGATTCTCCTTTAGATGACTGGTTGGACCTCCTTGCAGTCCAAGGGACTCTCAAGAGTCTTCTCCAACACCACATCTCAAAGCATCAATTCTTTGGTGCTCAGCTTTCTTCACGGTCCAACTCTCACATCCATACCGACTACTGGAAAAACAGCCTTGACTAGACAGACCTTTGTTGGCAAAGTAATATCTCTGCTTTTCCATATACTATCTATGTTGGTCATAACTTTCCTTCCAAGGAGTAAGCATCTTTTAATTTCATGGCTGCAATCAACATCTGCAGTGATTTTGGAGCCCCCCAAAATAAAGTCTGACACTGTTTCCCCATCTATTTCCTATGAAGTGGTGGGGACCAGATGCCCGTGATCTTAGTTTTCTGAATGTTGAGCTTTAAGCCAACTTTTTCACTCTCCTCTTTCACTTTCATCAAGAGGCTTTTTAGTTCCTCTTCACTTTCTGCCATAAGGGTGGTGTCATCTTCATAGCTGAGGTTATTGATATTTCTCCAACAATCTTGCTTCTAGCTTGTGCTTCTTCCAGCCCAGCATTTCTCATGATGTACTCTGCATAGAAGTTAAATAAGCAGGGACAATATACAGCCTTGACGGACTCATTTTCCTATTTGGAACCAGTCTGTTGTTCCATGCCCAGTTCTAACTGTTGCTTCCTGACCTGCATATAAGTTTCTCAAGAGGCAGGTCAGGTGGTCTGGTATTCCCATCTCTTCAGAATTTCCACAGTTTATTGTGATCCACACAGTCAAAGATTTGGCATAGTCAATAAAGCAGAAATAGATGTTTTTCTGGAACTCTCTTGCTTTTTCCATGATCCAGTGGATGTTGGCATTTGATCTCTGGTTTCTCTGCCTTTTCT
>NW_017211463.1:0-17640 GCF_001704415.2 Capra hircus
CATTCTGTGAGGCTGTAACAGTAACCTCATAGCTGCTGCACTCAATGATTTGCTTCATTCTGTTGTTTAAAAAAACAGGGATTCATTCAGCTGGATAGGAGATGAATTCTGTCATTAGAAACTTTGCCATCGGGTTTAAGAAATATATTTATAACTCATTTCTTTCAGGGAACAGGTTCAAGATCTCCATAAGTCTTTTATTAAGATAAATCACAGCTTTGTCAATTTCTCAAGAGTACTCTATTTTTAACTCCCAAGGAGAATCACAATAATAAAAATAAATTAACCTAGTAGGTTATTTTCTTTCAATGGCACCTGTTTCTATTAGTAGAATTCCAGCCTACATATTTCTTGGGCTTCACTGGTGGCTTAGGCAGTAAAGAATCTGTCTGCAATGCAGGAGATATGGGTTCAATCCCTGGGTTGAGAAGATCCCTTGGAGAAAGGAATGGCAACCTATTCCAGTATTCTTGCCTAGAGAATTCCATGGACAGAGAACTTGGAAGGCTATAGTCCTTGGAGTCACAAAGAGTCGGACACAACTGAGCAACTAATACACATATTTCCTATTTTGCATAGTAGAAGCAATCATTCATAACATTTTATAGCATTTATAAAGAACTTTTAGTGCCTTTTTAAAAAAAGCTGCACTAGGTCTTAGTTGTCACACACGGGATCTTTAACTGTGGCATGCAAGCTCTTACTTGCAGTGTATGGGATCTAGTTCACTGACCAGAAATTGAACCCAGGCCCCTGCATTGGGAGAAGCCACTGGATCACCAGGGAAGCCCTCTAAAGAACTTTTAAAGTGAAGCTTTTTGGATCTTTGCAGCAGCTCTGGGCAGTCCTAGTAGTGATACTGTTCTGCATTCTTGAGCCCCTGTCCTCCCTGAGGGACACAAGGGGCCAAGTGAGCAGATGCTACCCCAGCATCAGACAGCAGAGCCAGACTTGCTATGCAACCTCCCTTCCAATGATGTCCTCTTTTAATTGTTCCTCTGGTAAATTCAATACTGTTTTCCTTGAAGTATGTGTTTAAAAGGAAATCCTAGATGTGTTCAAACATTACTGCTCAGTCTCTATTTTCTGTTTTCAAATGACTGGTTCCCATGCTTGATGAAGCTCAATTAAAAAACAACAAACAAACCTGTCCAAGTATTCATCGTATAGATTTCCATGCCTGGGGAAACATAATGTAGAAACTGAATCTGAGATCATTTTAAACAAACATATATGAATTCTTATATGATACTGCTTATTTCATTAATGATTCTAATTTATGTAGTAGTGCCATCCTCATTTATATAATGGAGCCAATCTCAGCACCCTCACCTGAATATGATGGCTATTTCTTTATTGTCCTGTGTGTAAGACTCCTTTAGTATGCCTACAAATATAAACGTGCTTCTGTCCTATTCCATTCAACCTTCTTTGATTCCAAGTTAAGAGCCACTGGATGAATTCACCTCTAGTTCTATTATGTTTTTAAATCAAGTATCAGGTAACATTCCTGTCTATATGATATTATTTTTCTCTAATAAATCAAATCCTTCATGATACTTGCTCACCTACTATAGATGCACTGTAGTGATCTTTGTAAGTCTTTGTTTATATCATGTGTTTTCTCCCCACCTAGAGTGAAAGATGTTGAAAGGTTTGTAGACAGAAAAAGGGAAAGTCACTCTATAAAATAAAACTAAGACATGACTGGAATTGTATTTATTCTGTTTTTTGATTTGTGGTTTTCTCTGACTTTTAAACACTCTTTTTGTCAGAATACACAAATCCACCTAATAACATTTTAATAATCTTCCTCTTAAGTTTGAACAAATAGTGAGCTTCCAACTTAGAGAATCTGCTTTTCCTTCTGCCTGTAATCAGGTACCAGAGTCTACAAGAATCTCGGTGTTCAGCATTCAAAGCCTAACCATCAAGACAGATCCACTGAGGGGGTGCATATATGTGGGGGGCTGCTGGTGGAGTTGGGGGCCATCTTTCACTCTCCTCATCACACATGGGTCACAGCACAGCTGTTGTAATCCAACGAGTACACTTGGGGCCTAACACAGGGAGTTCCAGGTGCAGCATTGTTCTTTGCTCAGACCAGGAGCTCAGGCCACACAGGGGGTTACCAGCAGCTGTCAGCCCACAGCCAAGTGTAACAAGCCAAGCTGTTCCCTCTTTGCTCATTTTTTCCTTCAAGATAAAAGGTTGTGCACCAGGAAGGGAAGGGTTTGGTGGACATGATGAGTCCATGTGATGCTGTCTTATGTTTTGTTGAATGTTTGAGGGATTATCACTTGGGACTACAGAGTTAGTAAATGCTATTTTAAATGAAAAGTTGGGTTAGACCTTAAAATAGCGTTTTGAATTGAGTTAGTCTAATATAGTGTAAGTGCAAGATATTCAAATTATCCAAATTGGGCCACAATTAAACAGCTTTATTTAGAAAAAGTTAGAACTTGTATCTGCATTTAAAAGATATTTTCCCTTCCATTTCTCTGTGTCAAAATCTTATTGAACAACAAGTATTATATTATGGTTTGGTTTATGTTCTGTCTTTTTGATGAAAGTAAATCTTCAAGTACATGTGTAGAATGAGAAGGAATAGTTATTTACTAACCACAATTATAACAGCATAATTGTGGTTGCTGCTGCTGCTAAGTCACGTCAGTCATGTCTGACTCTGTGTGACCCCATAGACTGCAGCCCACCAGGCTCCCATCCCCAGGATTCTCCAGGCAAGAATACTGGAGTGGGTTGCCATTTCCTTCTCCAGTCATGAAAGTGAAAAGTGAAAGTGAAGTCGCTACAGTAGTAAGCTACAGTCCATGGGGTCGCGAAGAGTCAGACATGACTGAGCGACTTCACTTTCACTTTTCACTTTCATGCACTGGAGAAGGAAATGGCAACACACTCCGGTATTCTTGCCTGGAGAATCCCAGGGATGGGAGCCTGGTGGGCTGTGGTCTGGGGTCACAAAGAGTCGGATACAACTGACACAACTCAGCAGCAGCAGCAACCACAATTTTGCTGTTATAAGGACAGAAAATAATTAAATCACATTAAAATGAGATGAAAGTATGTTAGTGCCTCAGTTGTGTCCAACTCTTTGTGACCCCATAGACGATAGGCTGCCAAGCTCCTCTGTCCATGGAATTCCCCAGGCAAGAATAGTGGAATACATCACCATTCCATTCTCCAGGGGATCTTCCTGACCCAGGGGTTGAACTCAGGTCTCCAGCATTGTGGGCAGATTCTTTACCATCTGAGTCATAGAAGAGAATTAAATCACATTAACAATGAGATGAAGCCTCCGTTCAATTTTCATATTTATGTGTTTGTACATAAGATTGAAAATGAGAAAGGTGAGCTGATACTCTTTCACATCGATTAGAAGCTAAATTTTTAACCTTTTTTTCCCCTCAACATTAGTGAAAATTCTAAGAGATAAATAGACTTTACTTATATCTTTTCTCATTTATGAGCTTGTGGGTCTTTAACCTTTTCTCAAAGAATTTGATCCAAATGAAAATGCTATTCTAAACTTCATACTTTCTTTAAAGTTAGTCCTTCTAACTATTTCTCTTACCTGGTGCATTTATTTCAGAAAGCAAAAATAAGCATGAAAACCTGACCAATGAAAAGCAGAACAAAAATGAGTCACTGCAGCTGCTTTCACAGAATTCAGCCCGCCTGAGGGCAGGAAGGAAGCTCATCATTTTGATCACCTTTCTTCTTGGCTTCTTGCATAATCTTTATGTTTTCCAGTTTACTGGTTGTTGAATTCTACACTGTATTCATATAAAAAATGCAAAAGCAGTAGGCCAGTGGAGAATGTGACACCTTTTCTTTTTGTAAAAGTTTATGGTATTTTACCAATAGACCAAAACAGCATGTGTAAGAGGCAATATCTGCATTAATTCTGAACATGCTAAACGGTAACCTCCAACTTACTGTTGTGAGAATATTCCCTGTCACAACGAAACACTCTTTCTCCTGACGACCAGTACTCCACGTCACTGCATTTAAATTAATGGTTAATATTTCTAGTGACTTGTTTGTATCAGTTTTACATCTACATATAATTTTTTTATTTTTAAAATTGAGGTACCATTTATATGTGACATAGATAAGGCTTTCCCAGCTCTTGGGTTGGTCTCTGTAACTACATATTTGTGAAAGAAGATTATCACTTTTTTTTTTTTACTCATTACACAATGAATAGGAAAAAATATAGTAAAAGGAAAACCCTTTCTATAAATCATTTACTATAGGCAAGAATCATAATTTTAAGTTAAATGAAGCCCTTTATCAACCATTTCTTTTAGGACCTACATAAAGCCAATCTGCAGCAAAGGTCAGTTAAACCAAAGCTGTGCCTCTCTGCAAAGTTTACCGTTGCTCTTCTCAGTGCTTTTAAATGATCCTCATAAAGTTGCCAAACGTGACTAACTGTTGGCAAAAAAAAAAAAAAAGAGTAACTTTTGGAGAAGGAAATGGCAACCCACTCCAGTACTCTTGCCTGGAGAATCCCATGGAGGGAGGAGCCTGGTAGGCTACAGTCCACGGGGTCGCAAAGAGTCGGACACGACTAAACGACTTTACTTACTTACTTACTTACTTACTTTAGATGATTTGCCTTGAGTATTGTGACTTTATTGGGGTTTTCTTTAAGTCACTCCTGAAGCATTGTGATGGTTTTGTCTAACATTAATAGATTTTTAAAAATTATATGTGTTAGGGTATGGCTATGAATAAAGGGGAGAATCTGTTGCTATTGCAAACCAATTATGGAGGCAACTTAAAAAAAATCTGAATTGTAACTATGTTTTGTTGCGAGTGAAATGACACAAAGACAAAACACAAGAGACACACAAGAGACGGACAATACACTCTCCAGCCGGAAGAACAGAACTGCGCAAACAATTTGCTGTTTAATATTATAAAGCCCCAAGGAAGAATTCCAGACTACATAAATAAGCCTTTTTCAGGCACAGCGCAGGTGCATACTGTTATCGTACAGCAAGGGGAGTGATATCCCTGTCTACTGCAGAGTCTGTCCAAAGCCCTCTTTTCCTTCTTATCACAAGAAGGGAATGCTCCCTCGTTTGCAAGGAACCATTAAAACTCAAGGCTCTGTCCCAGGCTCTTGGCAGAACGCCTCGTTTGCAAGGACATTCAGCCCAAGCAGAGAGACCCGTTTGCAGGCACATCTCTGCTACCCTATTAACCCTTCAATGTTTTCTATTTATGTAAAATACTGTCCTTACCTTTCAGTCTGGTAGTTGATGTGCACAGACACAGTAGTGGCTCTCTGGTTGCTATTCTGCCATCTTCCTGTCTCCTTCAGTCCCTTCATGTGTGTATGAGCTTCGATGATAATAATGGGGGCATTTAACAGAGATTGGCTATGTGCAATACTGTATTTAGTGTTTCTATTTTAGTTTTTCTAGGATGTTAATTTATATGAAAAATAAAATATATAATAAAAGAGTTCTGTGCCTGTTGTGAATATGTAACCTAAAAGTACATGCAAAATATTTATCCCAGAGGGGAATTAAGTTAGAGTGTCTGTGTTCAAAGATTTTTGAAAGTTCTTACTTCAGGCTGAACAGTTATTAGTGAATAGTGAAAGTTGCCTCAGTCATGTCTGACCTCTGCAAACGCATGGACTATACAGTCCATGGAATTCTCCCAGGCTGGAATACTAGAGTGGGGTAGCCTTTCCCTTCTACAGGGGATCATTCCAACCCAGGGATCAAAACCCAGGTCTTCCTGCATTGCAGGTGGATTCTTTACCAGCAGAGCCACCACGGAAGCCTGGACAGTTATTAGCAGTTAAACATTTAACAAATGCTGGTTTGGAAAGATAAAATAATAATTCTGCTACCATCAAAACATATTTCATTCCATTCAAATTTTCTTAATACAGTTTTAGGGAAGAAGTATTTCCCCCTTTTAGAAATACAGTATGTTAATACCTAAGAAGTCTTTTTTTTCTAAAAGTTACAAATTAGTTTCAAAAATTCATATGATGTAGATTAAATGGTGACAAAAAATTGAGTTGAGGAGAAGTGAGGCAGCCAGCTCCTCAAGTGGCCTTTCCTCTAGTAGGCTGCATTTCCCTTAGGCAGGGGGGATTGTGCCCTCTTCCCTCCACACTGCCAAAGGGTGCAGCAAAGCTCGCTCTGTCAGAGGTACAAAAACAGCAATTGAACGGATTTTCAAGCTCTTGCTAGGCTGCCCCACTTCAGAGCCCACTAGAGTGAAACAGCTACCCTGTGGCCCCTAGGTTGGGTATACAGGTTCACATGCAGGAGTTGTTCCGTCAATGCAAAGAATTTTCTGGACAGACGTAGGCTCACTAAAGCTCTCCTCCAGAGCAAAGGGGACAGAAGAGATATGTGCACGTGGCCTGCCTGTCCCTGTAAGTTTGGGGCTATTCCCTATGGCCCCAAGCTCAGGGATAACTGACCTTAAAAAGAAACTCCAAGAAGTGCTTTTCTAGGACTGGGCCAGGGAGTTCCCAGGATGTGGGAAAGACAGCCTCCCACGTGGAAGAAGAGTCAACAATCTGGCGTGTGTTTGCAAGCCTCTGTTTGGAAGGAACAGGTTCGCTTATACGATGGGGAGACCTCCAGATCTGCTTAGAGAATCGAAGTTCCAGAGACAGGGCCATGTATTCCCCTTCCCTTTGAGATCATTGCAAAGACATTCCTAGCTGATAGCGGGAGTACCCATGAAGAAGCAGGCAGCGGGAGTGTGTTTGACATGATTGTGTACCTTCCTGGCCTCAACTCCTCAAAGGGCCTTTCTTCTCAAAGTAGGCCCCATGTCCCCTTGGGGAGGGGGTTGTGCCCTCTTCCCTCCACACTGCCAAAACATGCAGCAAAGCTCGCTCTGTCAGAGGTACAAAAACAGCAATTGGATGGATTTTCAAGCTCTTGCTAGGCTGCACTGCTTCAGGGCCCACTCGAGTGTAACAGGTGCCCTGGTGGCCCCTAGGTCGGGTATGCAGGTTTCACACACTGGGTGTGTTGCCATCAAAGCCAAGAATTTCCTGACAGACCTAGGCTCCCTAGAGCTCTCCTCCAGAGTAACGGGGATGGAAGAGATGTGTGGAGGTGGCTCTGCCTTTCCATGTGTGTGTGGTGCTACTCCCTATGGCCCCATACTCAGGGATAACTGCCCCTAAGAAAGGAACTGCAAAAAGTGCTATTCCTGGAGGCTGGGACAGGGAGTTCACAGCATGCAGGGAAAGCGAGCCTTCTTCAGGAAAGAAGGGGCAGCCACCTGGTGTGTGTTTGCAAGCCTCTATTTGGAAGGAACAGGTTTGCTTATACAACTCAAGACCTCCAGATCTGCTCAGAGGACCGAAGTTGCAGAGGCAGGGCCATGTATCTCCCCTTCCCACTACGATACTTGCAAAGACATTCCTAGCTGATAGCGCTAACTGGCCCTGAAGAGGCAAGCAGTGGGAGTGTGTTCGACACGACTGTGTGCCTTCCTAGCCTCAGCTCCTCAAAGGGCCTTTCCTTTCGAAGGAGGCCACATGTCCCCTTGGGGAGGGGGTTGTGTCCTCTTCCCTCCACACTGCCAAAGGGTGCAGCAAAGCTCGCTCTGTCAGAGGTACAAAAACAGCAATTGAATGGATTTTTCAGGCTCTTGCTAAGCTGCACCACTTCGGGGCTCACTCGAGTGAAACAGGTGCCCTGTGGCCCTAGGTCGGGTATGCGGGGTTCACACACCGGGTGTTGTTCCCATCAAAGCCAAGAATTTTCCTAACAGACATAGGCTCATTAGAGCTCTCCTCCAGAGCAAAGCGGATGGAAGAGATAAGTGGACGTTTGCCTGCCTTTCCCTGTTAGTTTGGTGCTATTCCCTATGGCCCCAAGCTCAGGGATAACTGACTTTAAGAAAGAAACTCCAAGAAGAGCTTTTCCAGCACTTGGAGAGGGTGTTCCCAGGATGCGGGGAAAGAGAGCCTCCCTCAGGGAAGAAGAGGCAACAATCCAGCATGTGTTTGCAAGCCTCTCTTTGGAAGGAACAGGTTCACTTACACAACGGGAGACCTCCAGATTTGCTCAGAGCACCGGAGGTCCAGAGGCAGGGCCGTGTATCTCCCCCTTCCCTTTGTGATCCTTGCAAAGACATTCCTAGCTGATAGCGGGAGTGCCCATGAAGAAGCAAGCAGTGGGAGTGTGTTTGACATGACTGTGTGCCTTCCTGGCCTCAACTCCACAAGGGGCCTTTCCTCTCGAAGTAGGCCCCATGTCCCCTTGGGGAGGGTGTCATGCCTCTTTTCTCCTCACTGCCAAGGGTGGAGCCAAGCTCGCTCTGTCAGAGGTACAAAAACAGCAATTGAATGGATTTTCAAGCTCTTGCTAGGCTGCACCCTTTCAGGGCCCACTTTACTGAAACAGGTGCTCTGTGGCCCCTGGTTGGGTATGCAGGTTCACAAACAGGGTGAGATCCTGTCCAAGCCAAGAATTTTCCTGAAAGACCTAGGCTCACTAGAGCTCTCCTCCAGAGCAAAGGGGATAGAGGAGATGTATGGAGGAGTCTGTTGCCTTTCCCTGTGAGTGTGGGGCTACTCCCTACGGCCCCCAAGCTCAGGGATAACTGCCTCTAAAGAAAGGAATGGCAAGAAGCGCTATTCTTGGAGGTTGGGACAGGGAGTTCACAGCATGTGGGGAAAGAAAGGCTTCTTCCGGGGAAGAAGAGGCAACCACCAGGCGTGTGTTTGCAAGCCTCTATTTGGAAGGAACAGGTTTGCTTATACAACTCAAGATCTCCAGATCTGCTCAGAGGACTGAAGTTCCAGAGACAGGGCCATGTATCTCCCCTTCCCTTTGAGATCCTTGCAAAGACATTCCTAGGCAGATCGTGGGAGTGCCCATGAAGAAGCAAGCAGCGGGAGTGTGCTTGACATCACTGGCTGCCTACCTGGGCTCAGCTCCTCAAGGGGCCTTTCTCTCCTGGTAGGCCCTATGGCCTATGCCCCTTTGGAGAGGGTGGTGCCCTCTTCCCTCCACACTGCCAAAGGGTGGAGGTGGAGCAAAACTCGTTCTCGTCCGAGGTAAAGAAAGACAATTTGGATGGATTTTTAAGCTCTTGCTATGCTGCACCCCTCCAGGACCCCACTCGAGCAAAAACAGGTGCCCTGTGGCCCCTAGGTCGGGTATGCAGGTTCACACACTGGGTGTGATCCCGGTCAAAGCCAAGAATTTTCCTGACAGACCTAGGCTCACTAGAGCTCTCCTCCAGAGAAAGGGGACAGAAAAGACGTGTGTGTGGAGGTGGCTCTGTCTTTCCCAGGTCCCAATCTCAGGGATAACTGTCCCTAAGGAAAGGAACTGGCTGCTGCTGCTGCTGCTGCTAAGCTGCTTCAGTCGTGTTCGACTCTGTGCGACGCCATAGACGGTAGCCCACTAGGCCTCCCCATCCCTGGGATTCTCCAGGCAAGAACAGTAAGTGGGTTGCCATTGGCCTTCTCCAATGCATGAAAGTGAAAATGAAAGTGCAGTCGCTCAGTCGTGTCCGACCCTCAGCGACCCCATGGACTGCAGCCTACCAGGCTTCTCCGTCCATAGGATTTTCTGAAAGGAACTGCAAGAAGCGCTTTTCCAGGAGGTTTGGGAAGGGAGTTCGCAGGATGTGGGGAAAGAGAGCCTCCTTTGGGGAAGAATAGGCGGCCAGTTGTTTGGTGTTGTAAACTCTATTTGGAAGGAACAGGTTAGCTTATACAAAGGGAGACCTCCAGATCTGCTCAGAGGACCAGAAGTTGCAGAGGCAGGTCGGTGTATTTTCCCTTTCACTTTGCGATCCTTGCAAAGACATTCCTTGCTGATAGATGATTCAGCAAGGGCCTTTGAGACTGTTGTTTTCTTTCCTAGGTTCAAAGATTCCTTCAGTTCCTAGTATAGATATCCTAGAAATTATGTGACATCCATGAAAATCTGATATGTCCTGGTCAAATGCTGTCAGTTATAATTCTAGTTATCATATTAAAGCATTTCAAGTCGCAGCAGTGACCAGATTACTTTGTCAATTTCTATTTAATCAGGTTTTAACCATGTCCTCTATGGTTTCACACTGATGCCTTTGCAGAAATACTGCTACTTCAAGATATATGGAATATACTTTTTTAAGCTTACCAATAATTTTTTGTTTGTTTGTTTGTCTTCTGGTAAGCTGGTACCAGATGGAAGTTAGTCTCCTCTCTAGGTTAAGAGAACAAAGTTTTCTTAGAATGCAATTTTTGATAACAGACTATGAGTTTCTTTACATTTCATTGATTTATAATTGTTTTCATCATCTGTTTCTTTACTTCGGTAAAGTAAATAAGCCTTATTTAAGATTTTGGTACATGTAGGATGGACTAAGCTTTCCCCACTCTTGCAAGTTCCCTTAACCCTTCAGATTCTTCTCGTGGGAACAAGATCTCACTTTCCTCCAGAGGGACAATCCAAGCTTTTTATTAGTTGATCTGCCCCTGATATCAGAGTCAATTTGAGCACGAGTTGGCCTATAATTTAGGCATGAAACTATGACTACATAAAGAAAAGTTGAGTTTTTGATTCAGGATGGCCATGATATGCCTTGCACTTCAGAGAAAATGGGTTAAAATGATTTTTTTTTCTTCAAAACTGCACAGCCAGTTCTTTCAGCATATGCAATTGAAAACATCTAGTCATTAGGTCAGTTTTCATTCCAATCCCAATGAAAGGCAATGACAAAGAATATTCAAGCTGCTGCACAATTGCACTCATCTCACACGCTAGTAAAGTAATGCTCAAAATTCTCCAAGTTCACATGAACTGTGAACTTCCAAATGTTCAAGAGGGATTTTAAAAATGCAGAGATTCCTTTAAAAATTGCAAATAGAACTACCTTATGACCCAGCAATCCCACTTCTGGGCATACACACCGAGGAAACCAGAATTGAAAGAGACACATGTACCCCAATGTTCATCGCAGCACTGTTTATAATAGCCAGGACATGGAAACAACCTAGATGTCCATCAGCAGATGAATGGATAAGAAAGCTGTGGTACATATACACAATGGAGTATTACTCAGCCGTTAAAAAGAATTCATTTGAATCAGTCTGATGAGATGGATGAAACTGGAGCCGATTATACAGAGTGAAGAAAGCCAGGAAGAAAAACACCAATACAGTATACTAACACATATATATGGAATTTAGGAAGATGGCAATGACTACCCTGTATGCAAGACAGGAAAAAAAAGACACAGATGTGTATAACGGACTTTTGGACTCAGAGGGAGAGGGAGAGGGTGGGATGATTTGGGAGAATGGCATGCTAGCATGTATACTATCATGTAAGAATTGAATCGCCAGTCTATGTCTGACGCAGGATACATCATGCTTGGGACAGGTGCATGGGGATGATCCAGAGAGATGTTATGGGGAGGGAGGTGGGAGGGGGTTCATGTATGGGAATGCATATAAGAATTAAAGATTTTAAAATTTAAAAAATAAAAAACTAAACAATTAAAAATAAATAAATAAATGAATAAAAAATGTCGAGAAACCAGAGATCAAATTGCCAACATCCAAGGATCATTGAAAAAGCAAGAGAGTTCCCGAAAACAAAACCATCTTTCTGCTTTATTGACTATGCCAAAGCCTTTGACTGTGTGGATCACAATAAATTGGGAAATATTCTGAAAGAGACGGGAATACCAGACCACCTGACCTGTCTCTTGAGAAACCTGTATGCAGGTCAGGAAGCAACAGTTAGAACAAGACATGGAACAACAGACTGGTTCCAAAAAGGAAAAGGAGTATGTCAAGGCTGTATATTGTCACCATGTTTATTTAACTTATATGAAGAGTACATCATGAAAAATGCTGGGATGGAAGATACGTGAGCTGGAATCAAGATTGCTGGGAGAAATATCAATAAACTTAGATATGCAGATGACATCACAACTATGGCAGAAAGTGAAGAGGAACAGGTATGTCGGGGAACTTCTTGAGTTGCAGCAAGGGTGTGAAGGACTCTTTCGAAGTTCCAGAGGTTAGGAGTGGTTTGCCTCGAGATGCCTCAGCGGAAATGGGCCTCATTGCGCCTGGAGGGGAGAATCTCCTGGATTTTTTCGAGCTGTGGCAGGTGCTCTCGAGTTACGACGGGGTCCACAGAGATCCGCTCTGGTGGACTCAGGAAAGGCCAGTCGCCAGGCGAGTTGCTAGGGGCATCTAGGGGTCCTTCCCAGTCGATGCCGGAGCCTAAGACCTTGTGTGGAGTCGGGGCCGGAACCTGAGGATTCCTGTCCACAGCTGACATGTATCTTGGGGTAATTCTGGAGTCTCGAAAGGGGAGTCAGTCTTCGTCTTCATTGGGGGCATGCACGTGCGCTTACCTCCCAAGCTGTAGCAGAAGCGTCAAACTTCCTGTAGCGTGGTACAAGGGATCTGAGGCATTCCCTCGAGGCTTTCCCTCGAGGCTTTCACACGAAGCTTTCCCACAAGGCTGTCCCAAGAGCCTCCGCGGTGTGAGTCAATCATCGGCGTGAACGTCGAGGCAGTGCAGGGAACACAGGATCCTCTGGAATGGACTGAGACATCTGGGGGACTCTTGGAATGGTGGGACTACCCTGGAGTTCCTCTCGCCTTTCCTGTTGAAAGCGCCTCATCTGGAGATGCGATGGGAACACTGGGAATTCTCTCCGACAAAGTAGGGAAAGGATCCCTAATCTCCAGCTATGAGGCGGAACCGGGGCTCCTCTGGATGTGGGCGGGAACCTCGTGCTTCCTCTCGAGTGGAGACGGGTATGTCGGGGAACTTCTTGAGTTGCAACAAGGGTGTGAAGGACCCTTTGGAAGTTCCAGAGGTTAGGTGTGATTAGCCTCGAAACGCCTCAGCGGAAATGGGCCTCATCTCGCCTGGAGGGGAGAACCTCCTGGATTTTCTCGACTTGTGGCACGTGCTCTCGAGTTACGACGGGGACGTCAGGGACCCGCTCTGGTGGCCTCAGGAAAGGCCAGTCACATTGCAAGGTTTTAGGGGCCACTCGGGATTCCTCTCAGGTCGATGCCGGGGCCTAAGACCTTGTGTGGAGTTGAAGCCGGAACCTGAGGATTCCTCTCCAGTGCTGACATGGATCTTGGGGTACTTCTGGAGTCTGCCCAGAGAAGTCAGTCCTCGGCTCGAAGTGGGGGCATGCACGTGCGCTTTCCTCCCGCGCGGTAGCCGCAGTGTCAGGCTTCCCGTCACGTCAGTCAAGGAATTTGTGGCTTCCCTCAAGACTTTCTCACGAGGCTTTCCCACAAGGCTGTCCCACGTGCCACAGTGGTGTGAGTAGATCCTCGGCCTGAAAGTCGAGGCAGAGCAGGGAAAACAGGTTCCTCTGGTATGGACTGAGACATCTGCGGGACTCTTGGAATGTTGGAAGGACCCTGGAGTTTCTCTTGCCTTTCCTGTGGAGGGAGCATCCTCCTGACATGCGACGGGAACGGCGGGAAGTCTTTCCCGATGAAGCAAGGAAAGGATCCCTCATCTCGAGCTACGAGGCTGAAACGGGGCTGCTCTGGATCTGGGAGGGACCCTCATGCTTCCTCTCAAGTGGAGACGGGTATGTCGGGAAACTTCTTTAGTGGCAACAAGGGTGTGAAGGACCCTTTGGAAGTGCCAGAGATAAGGTGTGATTAGCCGTGAGACTCCTCCACGGAAATGGGCCTCCTCTCACATGGAGGGGAGAACCTCCTGGATTTTCTCGAGTTGCAGCAGGTGCTCTCGACTTACGACGGGCACCTACGGGACCCGCTCTGGTGGCCTCAGAAAAGGCCAGTCCCCATGCGAGTTGCTAGGGTGACTCTCGGGATTCCTCTCCCATCGATGCTGGGGCTTAAGTCCTTGTGTAGAGTCGGGGCCAGAACCTGAGGATTCCTCTCCAGTGCTGACATGGATCTTGGAGTAATTCTGGAGTCTCCACAGGGCAGTCAGTCCTGGGCTCGAGTGGGGGCATGCACGAGCGCTTTCCTCCCGAGCTGTAGCAGCAGTGTCTCACTTCCCGGCGCGTGGATCAAGGGATCGGTGGCTTTCCCTCGAGACTTTCCCACAGGGCTGTACCTCGTGAAACCGTGGTGTGAGTCGATCCTCGGCTTGAAAGTCGAGGCAGTACAGGGAAAACAGTTTCCTCTAGAATGGACTGAGACATCTGGGGGACTCTAGGAATGGTGGCACGACCCTGGAGTTCCTCTCACCTTTCTGTAGAGAGCGCCTCCTCTTGAGATTCGTCGGGAACACCGGGAATTCTTTCCCGAAGAAGTAGGGAAAGTATCCGTCATCTCGAGCTCCATGCGGAAACGGAGCTCCTCTGGATGTTTGATGACCCTCGTGCTTCCTCTCGAGTGGAGACGGGTATGTCGGGGAACTTCTTGTGTTTCAGCTAGGGTGTGAAGGACCCTTTGGAAGTTCCAGAGCTTAAGTGTGATTAGCCTCGAGACGCCTCAGCGGAAATGGGCCTCATCTCGCCTGGAGGGCAGAACCTCCTGAATTTTCTCGAGTTGTGGCAGGTGCTCTCAACTTACGACGGGGACCTCAGGGACCCGCTCTCGTGGCCTCAGGAAAGTCCAGTCCCCATGGGAGTTGCTAGGGGGCCTCTCGGGATTCCTCTCCCGTCGATGCCGGGGTCTAAGACCTTGTGTGGAGTCCGGGCCTGAACCTGAGGATTCCTCTCCAGTGCTGACAAGGAACTTCGGGTTCTACTGGAGTCTCCACAGGGGAGTCAGTCCTCGGCTCGAGATGGGGCATGCACAATCGCTTTCCTCCCGAGCTGTAGCAGCAGTGTCATGCTTCCTGTCACGTGAATCACGTTATCTGTGGCTTTCCCTCGAGGCTTTCCCACGAATTTGTTTTCCCTACACTGCCTCGAGTTTGACGCAGAGGATCTACTCCCACCACAATGGCACGAGGAACAGCCCTGTGGGAAAGCATCTTGGGAAAGCCTCGTGGGAAAGCCTCGAGAAAAAGCCACAGATCCCTTGATCCACGGGACGGGAAGCATGACACTGCTGTTACAGCTCGGGAGGAAAGCACACGTGAATAGCCCCCACTAAAGAAGAGGACTGATTCCCTTGGGGAGACTCCAGAAGTACCCCAGGATCCATGTCAGCACTGGAGAAGAATCCTCAGGTTCAGGCCCGGACTCCACACAAGGTTTTAGGCCCGGCATCGACGGGAGAGTAAACCCGAGAGGCCCCTAGCAACTCGCACGGTGTCTGGCCTTTCCTGAAGGCACCAGAGCGGGTCCCTGAGGTCCCGGTCGTAGGTCGAGAACAACTGCCGCGTCTCGAGAAAATCAAGGAGGTCCTCCCCTCCAGGAGAGATGAGGCCCATTCCCACTGAGGCGTCTTGAGGCTAATCACACCTAAACTCTGAACTTCCAAAGGGTCCTTCACATCCTTGTTGCAACTCAAAAATTTCCCCGACATACCCGTCTCCACCCGAGAGGAAGCACGAGGGTCCCGCCCACATCCAAAGGAGCCCCGTTTCCACCTCTTAGCTCGAGATGACGGATCGTTTCCCTGCTTGGTCTGTAAAGAATTTCCAGCGTTCCCAGCGCATCTCAAGATGAGACGCTCTCCACAGGAAAGGCGAGAGGAACTCCACGGTCGGCCAACATTCCAAGAGTCCCCCAGATGTCTCAGTCCATTCCAGGGAAACCTGTATTAACTGCACTGCCTCGACTTTCACGCCGAGGATCGACACACTCCACGGTGGCACGTGGGATAGCCCTGTGGGAAAGCCTCGTGGGAAAGCCTCGTGGGAAAGCCTCGAGGGAAAGCCACAGATCCCTTGATCCACGCGAAGGGAAGCGTGACACTGCTGCTACAGCTCGGGAGGAAAGCGCACGTGCATGCCCCCACTCGAGACGAGGGCTGACTCCCCTGGGGAGACTCCAGAAGTACCCAGATCCATGTCAGCACTGGAGAGGAATCCTCAGGTTCCGGCACCGACTCCACACAAGGTCTTAGGCCCGGCATCGACGGGAGAGGAATCCCAGGCCCCCGAGCAACTCGCATGGGGACTGGCCTTTCCTGAGGCCACCAGAGCGGGTCCCTGAGGTCCCCATCGTAAGTCGAGAGCACCTGCCGCAACTCGAGAAAATCCAGGAGGTTCTCCCCTCCAGGCGAGATGAGGCCCATTTCCGCTGAGGCGTCTCGAGGCTAATCACACCTAACTCTGGAACTTCCAAAGGGTCCTTCACACCCTTGCTGCAACTCAAGAAGTTCCCCGACATACCGTCTCCACTCGAGAGGAAGCACGAGAGTCCCGCCCACATCCAGAGGAGCCCCGTTTCCGCCTCATAGCTCGAGAGGAGGGATCCTTTCTCTGCGTGGTCGGGAAAGAATTCCCGGCGTTCCCGTCGCATCTCAAGAGGAGGCGCTCTCACAGGAAAGGCGAGAGGAACTCCAGGGTCGTGCCACCATTCCCAGAGTCCCAGATGTCTCAGTCCATTCCAGGAAACCTGCCTCGACTTTCAAGCCGAGGATCGAACTCACACCACGGTGGCACGTGGGACAGCCCTGTGAAAGCCTCGTGGGAAAGCCTCGTGGGAAAGCCTCGAGGGAAAGGCCACTGATCCCTTGATCCACGCGAAGGGAAGCATGACACTGCTGCTACAGCTCGGAGGAAAGCACAGTGCATGCCCCACTCGAGACGAGGACTGACTCCCCTGGGGAGACTCCAGAAGTACCCCAAGATCCATGTCAGCACTGGAGAGGAATCCTCAGGTTCCGGCACCGACTCCACACAAGGTCTTAGGCCCCGGCATCGACGGGAGAGGAATCCCGAGAGGCCCCCGAGCAACTCGCATGGGGACTGGCCTTTCCTGAGGCCACCAGAGCGGGTCCCTGAGGTCCCGTCGTAAGTCGAGAGCACCTGCCGCAACTCGAGAAAATCCAGGAGGTTCTCCCCTCCAGGCGAGATGAGGCCCATTTCCGCTGAGGCGTCTCGAGGCTAATCACACCTAACCTCTGGAACTTCCAAAGGGTCCTTCACACCCTTGCTGCAACTCAAGAAGTTCCCCGACATACCCGTCTCCACTCGAGAGGAAGCACGAGAGTCCCGCCCACATCCAGAGGAGCCCCGTTTCCGCCTCCTAGCTCGAGAGGAGGGATCCTTTCCCTGCGTGGTCGGGAAAGAATTCCCGGCGTTCCCGTCGCATCTCAAGAGGAGGCGCTCTCCACAGGAAAGGCGAGAGGAACTCCAGGGTCGTGCACCATTCCCAGAGTCCCCAGATGTCTCAGTCCATTCCAGGGAAAACTGTTTTCCCTGCACTGCCTCGACTTTCAAGCCGAGGATTGACTCACACCACGGTGGCACGTGGGACAGCCCTGTGGGAAAGCCTCGTGGGAAAGCCTAGTGGGAAAGCCTCGAGGGAAAGCCACTGATCCCTTGATCCACGCGAAGGGAAGCGGACACTGCTGCTACAGCTCGGAGGAAAGCGTACGTGCATGCCCCCACTTGAGACGAGGACTGACTCCCCTGGGGAGACTCCAGAAGTACCCCAAGATACATGTCAGCACTGGAGAGGAATCCTCAGGTTCAGCACTGGAGAGGAATCTCTCAGTTTCCGGGCACCAAATCCACACAAGGTCTAGGC
>NW_017211464.1:0-1171 GCF_001704415.2 Capra hircus
TTCCTGAGGCCACCAGAGCGGGTCCCTGAGGTCCCCGTCGTAAGTCGAGACACCTGACGCAACTCGAGAAAATCCAGGAAGTTCTCCCCTCCAGGCGAGATGAGGCCCTTTTCCGCTGAGGCGTCTCCAGGCAAATCACACCTAACCTCTGGAACTTCCAAAGTGTCCTTCACACCCATGCTGCAACTCAGAAGTTCCCCGACATACCCGTCTCCACTCGAGAGGAAGCACGAGAGTCCCGCCCACATCCAGAGGAGCCCCGTTTCCGCCTCCTAGCTCGAGAGGAGGGATCCTTTCCCTGCGTGGTCGTGATAGAATTCCTGGTGTTCCCGTCGCATCTCAAGAGGAGGCGCTCTCCACAGGAAAGGCGAGAGGAACTCCAGGGTCGTGCCACCATTCCCAGAGTCCCCGAGATGTCTCAGTCCATTCCAGGGAAACGTGTTTTCCCTGCACTGCCTCCACTTTCAAGCCGAAGATCGTCTCACACCACGGTGGCACGTGGGGCAGCCCTGTGGGAGCCTCGTGGGAAAGCCTCGTGGGAAATCCTCGAGGGAAACACTCTGATCCCTTTATCCATGCGAAGGGTAGTGGGACACTGCTGCTACAGATCGGGAGGAAATCGCACGTGCATGCCCCCCCACTCGAGACGAGGACTGACTCCCCTGGGCAGACTCCAGAAGTACCCCAAGATTCGTGTCAGCACTGGAGAGGAATCCTCAGGTTCCGGCACCGACTTCAAACAAGGTCTTAGGCCCCGGCATCGACGGAAGAGGAATCCCGAGAGGCCCACGAGCAACTCGCATGGGGACTGGACTTTCCTGAGGGCACCAGGGCGGGTTCCTGACGTCCCCGTCGTAAGTCGAGAGCACCTGCCGCAACTGGAAAAATCCAGGAGGTTCTCCCCTCTAGGCGAGATGAGGCCCATTTCCGCTGAGGCGTCTCCAGGCTAATCACACCTAAACTCTGGAACTTCCAAAGGGTCCTTCACACCCTTGCTGCAACTCAAGAAGTTCCCCGACATACCGTCTCCACTCGAGAGGAAGCACGAGAGTTCCGCCCACAACAATAGGAGCCCCGTTTCAGCCTCAAAGCTCTAGAGGAGGGATCCTTTCCCTGCTTGGTCACGAAAGAATTCCCGGCATTCCCGTCGCATCTCAAGAGGAGGCCCTCT
>NW_017211465.1:0-1168 GCF_001704415.2 Capra hircus
CTCAGAGCCCGATCTGGCAGAGTTTCTGGCGCGAGGCTGCTCGGCCGGGGGCTCGCCTTGCCCAGACTTGCCTTGCTTTTAGGCTCCCTCCCCAGGAAGGAGCTGTCTGAGCGAGCCTGGGAGACGCCACTGGTGCCTTCCTTGCCTCAGCTCCAATCCTGCCTTGCCTTTGCACATAGGTGCCAGGCGTCGTTGGGGAGGGCTTAGGGGTGGTGGGTTGCACACTGCCAAGGGCTTCAGCAGTGAGAGCTCTGTCAGAGGGAAGGGAAGGGCAACTGCAGGGCCTCCTCCAGCGGTTTCTAGGCCGCCTAGAATCAGCGCCGCACCGAGAGCACCAGGCTCCCAGGGCCCCTGGCTGGGGTTTTCAGCCCCGCACACCACGGAGGCTGATTCCTTGGGTGCCCAGAAAGTGTATGACAGACGTAGGTTCCCTAGCACTCTCCTCCCCAGCAGAGACATGTGCAGGTGGTTGGCGGCCTGATCCTGCGGTGTCTGGGTTCCTGCCCACAGCCCCAACTCAGGGGAAGCAGCCCCTGAGGCAAGACCTGCTGGAGGAGCCCTGCGCCCCGCCTGATAGGCGAGTGCACAGCCAGCAGGGAAGCGAGCCTCCTCGGGGAAGAGGAGGCAGCCCAGCCCCGTCAAGTTGAAAGCCCTGCTTGCACGGAGCTAAGTGCGCCTCCAGTACGGCAGAGCTCTAGCTCTGCTCAGAGCCCCGATCTGGCAGAGTTCCTGGCGCGAGGCTGCTCTGCCGGGGGCTAGCCTTGCCCAGACTTGCCTTGCTTTTAGGCTGCCTTCCAGGAAGGAGCAGGCAGCAGGAGCCTGGAGTCGCCACTGGCGCCTTTCTTGCCTCAGCTCCAATCCTGCCTTGCCTTTGCACTTTAGGTCCCAGTCCTCCTTAAGGAGAGCTTAGGGCTGGTGGGTTGCCACACTGCCAAGGGCTCCAGCAGTGAGAATTCTGTCAGAGGGAAGGGAAGGGCAACTGCAGGGCTCCTCCAGCGGTTTCTAGGCCGCCAGAATCAGCGCCGCACCGAGAGCACCAGGCTCCCAGGGCCCCTGGCTGGGTTTTCAGCCCCGCACACACGGAGGCTGATTCCTTGGGTGCCCAGAAAGTGTATGACAGACGTAGGTTCCCTAGCACTCTCCTCCCCAGCAGAGACATGTGCAGGTG
>NW_017211466.1:0-1162 GCF_001704415.2 Capra hircus
CCCGGCAGGCGACAGGAGGCCCAGGGGCGGAGGCGGCGCGAGGACGAAGCACACCGAACCGCGGGAACGGCCAAAGCGGCGGCACACCCGGGCCGGCAACGCAAGAAGGGCCCCGACAGACCCGGCGCCACGCGCAGAGGAAGCACGAGAGGCCCGCCCACAGCCAGAGGAGCCCCGGGGCCGCCGCAGAGGGCGAGAGGAGGGAGCCGGGCCCGGCGGGGGCGGGGAAGGAGGCCGGCGGGCCCGGCGCAGCGCAAGAGGAGGCGCGCGCCACAGGAAAGGGCGAGAGGAACGCCAGGGGCGGGCCACCAGGCCAGAGGCCCCCAGAGGGCGCAGGCCAGGCCAGGGAAACCAGGGGGCCCGGCACGGCGCGACGGCAAGCGAGGAGCGACGCAGACACGGGGGCACGGGGGACAGCCCGGGGGGAAAGCCGCGGGGGAAAGGCGGGGAAAGCCGCGAGGGAAAGCCACGGAGCCCGGGAGCCACAAGAAGGGAAGCGGGACACGGCGGCGACAGCGCGGGGGAAAGCGCACGGGCAGGCCCCCACGCGAGACGAGGACGGACGCCCCGGGGAGACGCCAGAAGGACCCCAAGAGCCAGGGCAGCACGGGAGAGGAAGCCGCAGGGGCCGGCACCGACGCCACACAAGGCGGAGGCCCGGCAGCGACGGGAGAGGAAAGCCGAGAGGCCCCCGAGCAACGCGCAGGGGGACGGGCCGGGCGGAGGCCACCAGAGCGGGGCCCGGAGGGCCCCGGCGGAAGGCGAGAGCACCGGCCGCAACGCGAGAAAGCAGGAGGGGCGCCCCGCCAGGCGAGAGGAGGCCCAGGGCCGCGGAGGCGGCGCGAGGCGAAGCACACCGAACCGCGGGAACGGCCAAAGGGGCCGGCACACCCGGCGGCAACGCAAGAAGGGCCCCGACAGACCCGGCGCACGCGAGAGGAAGCACGAGAGGCCCGCCCACAGCCAGAGGAGCCCCGGGGCCGCCGCCGAGCGCGAGAGGGGGGAGCCGGGCCGGCGGGGCGGGAAAGAAGGCCCGGCGGCCCGGCGCAGGGCAAGAGGAGGCGCGCGCCACAGGGAAAGGCGAGAGAACGCCAGGGGCGGGCCACCAGGCCCAGAGGCCCCCAGAGGGCGCAGGCCCAGGCCAGGGAAACCGGGGGCCCGG
>NW_017211467.1:0-1160 GCF_001704415.2 Capra hircus
AGCTCTGTCAGAGGGAAGGAAGGCAACAGCAGGGCTCCTTCAGCGGTTCTGGCCGCCCAGACAAAGCTCCGCACGGAGAGCACCAGGTTCCAAGGGCCCCTGGCTGGGTTTTGCATCCCCACACTCCAGAGGCTGACTCCGTGGGTGCCTAGAAAGTGTGTGAGAGACGTAGGTTCCCTAGCACTCTCCTCCCCAGCAGAGACATGTGCAGGTGGTTGGGGCCTGATCCTGCGTGTGGTTCCGCCCACAGCCCCAACTCAGGGGAAGCAGCCCCTGAGGCAAGACCTGCTGGAGGAGCCCTGCGCCGCCGCCTGATAGGCGAAGCACAGCCAGCAGTGTAGCGAGCCTCCTCGGGAGAAGAGGAGGCAGCCAGCCCAGTCAAGAGGAAAGCCCTGCTTGCACGGAGCTAAGTGCGCCTCCAGTACGGCAGAGCTCTAGCTCTGCTCAGAGCCCCGATCTGGCAGAGTTCCTGGCGCGAGGCTGCTCTGCGGGGGCTAGCCTTGCCCAGACTTGCCTTGCTTTTAGGCTGCCCTCTCCAGGAAGGAGCAGGGCAGGAGCCTGGGAGTCGCCACTGGCGCCTTTCTTGCCTCAGCTCCAATCCTGCCTTGCCTTTGCACTTAGTCCCAGTCCTCCTTAAGGAGAGCTTAGGGGCTGGTGGGTTGCACACTGCCAAGGGCTCCAGCAGTGAGAACTCTGTCAGAGGGAAGGGAAGGGCAACTGCAGGGGCTCCTCCAGCGGTTGCTTGGCCGCCAGATTCAGCCGCCACACGGAGAGCACCAGGCCCCAGGCCCCTGGCTGGGTTTTCAGCCCCGCACACACGGAGGCTGATTCCTTGGTGCCCAGAAAGTGTATGACAGACGTAGGTTCCCTAGCACTCTCCTCCCAGCAGAGACATGTGCAGGTGTTGGGGCCTGATCCTGCGTGTCTGGGTTCCTGCCCACAGCCCCAACTCAGGGGAAGCAGCCCCTGAGGCAAGACCTGCTGGAGGAGCCCTGCGCCCCCGCCTGATAGGCGAGTGCACAGCCAGCAGGGAAGCGAGCCTCCTCGGGGGAAGAGGAGGCAGCCAAGTCCCCGTCAAGTGAAATCCCTGCTTACACGAAGCTAAGTGCGCCTCCAGTACGGCAGATCTCTAGCTCTGCTCAGAGGCCCGATCTGGCAGA
>NW_017211468.1:0-1152 GCF_001704415.2 Capra hircus
TGGAGGGGAGAACCTCCTGGATTTTCTCGAGTTGCGGGCAGGTGCTCTCGACTTGAGACGTTGTCCTCAGGGACCCGCTCTGGAGGCCTCTGGAAATGCCAGTCCCCATGGAGTTGCTCGGGGGGGACCTCTCGATCCCCTCTCCCGTCGATGCGGGGCTAAGACATTGTGTGGAGTCGGTTCCGTAACCTGAGGATTCCTCTCCAGTGCTGAAAAGGATCTTGGGGAACTTCTGAAGTCTCCCAGTGGAGTCAGTCCTCGTCTCGAGTGGGGTATACAAAGTGCGCTTTACTCTCGAGCTGTAGCAGATTGTAACGCTTCCTTCGGTGGATCAAGGGATCTGTGGCTTTCCATCGAGGCTTTCCCACGAGGCTTTCCACGAGTCTTAACCACAGGGCTGTCCACGTGTCATCGTGCTGTGGTCGATCCTCGGCTTGAAATTGGAGGCAGTGCAGGGAAAACAGGTTTCCCCTGGAATGGACTGAGACATCTGGGGGACTCTGGGAATGTGGCACGACCCTGGAGTTCCTCTCGCCTTTCCTGTGGAGCCCACCTCCTCTTGAGATGCGAGGAGAACGCCGGAATTCTTTCCCGAACACGCAGGGAAAGGATCCCTCCTCTCAAGCTATGAGGCGGAAACGGGCCCCTCTGGATGTTTACGGTACTCTCGTGCTTCCTCTGAGTGGAGACGGGTATGTCGGGGAACTTCTTGAGTTGCAGCAAGGGTGTGAAAGAACCTTTGGAGTTCCAGAGGTTAGGTGTGATTAGCCTCGAGACGCCTCAGCAGAAATGGGCCTCATCACACCTGGAGGGGAGAACCTCCTGGATTTTCTCGAGTTGCGGCAGGTGCTCTCGAATTACGACGGGGACCTCAGGGACCCGCTCTGGTGGCCTCAGGAAAGGCCAGTCCCCATGCGAGTTGCTCGGGGCCTCTCGGGATTCCTCTCCGTCGATGAAGGGGCCTAAGACCTTTTGTGGAGTCGCTGCCGGAACGTGAGGATTCCTCTCCAGTGCTGACATGGATCTTGGAGTACTTTTGGGTCTCCCCAGGGGAGTCAGTCCTCGTCTCGAGTGGGGCAGGCACGTGCGCTTTCCTCCCGAGCTGTAGCAGCAGTGTCACGCTTCCTTCGCGTGGATCAAGGGATCTGTGGC
>NW_017211469.1:0-1148 GCF_001704415.2 Capra hircus
TTTTCTCGAGTTTCCAGCAGGTGCTCTCCAGTTACGACCGGGACTTATGTAACCCGCTCTGGTCCACTCAGGTAATGCCAGTCGACTTGCGAGTTGCTAAAGGGCCTCTCGGATTCCTCTCCGGTCGATGACGGGGCCTAAGACCTTTTTTGGAATCGGTGCCCGAACCTGAGGTTTCCTCTCCAGTGCTGAAATGGATCTTGGGGTACTACTGGAGTCTCCACAGGGGAGTCATCTTCGTCTGCCAATGGGGCATGCACGTGCGCTTTTCTCCCGAGCATTAGGAGCAGAGTCAATTTTTCCCGTGGGGTTGATCAAGGGTTTCTTGTTTTCCTCGAGGCACGTGGCTTTCCCCACGAGGCTTTCCCACAGGGCTGTCCGCACGTGGCCACCATCGTGTGAGTCGGTCCTCCGCGTGAACGTCGAGGCAGTGCAGGGTAAACAAGTTCCTCTGGAAAGGACTGAGACATCTGGGGGACTCTTGGAATGGTGGAACGACCCTGGAGTTCCTCTCTCCCTTTCTTGTGGAGCGTGGCTCTCTCTTGAGATGCGACAGGTACGACAGGAATTCTTCCCGGCAATCAGGGAAAGCATCCCTCACATTGAGCTAGGAGGGGGAATTGGGGCTCCTCTGGATGTGGGTGTACCTGGTGATTCCTATGTAGTGGCGACGGGTCTCTTCTCTGGATCTTCTTGAGTTGCAACAAGGGTGTGAAGGACCCTTTGGAAGTTCCAGAGGTTAGGTGTGATTAGCCTCGAGACGTCTCAGTGGAAATGGGCCTCATCTCGCCTGAAGGGGAGAATCTCCTTCATTTTCTCGAGTTGTGGCAGGTGCTCTCGACTTACGACGGGACCTCAGGACCCGTTCTGTTGGCCTTAGGAAGACCAGTCCCATGCGAGTTGCTAGAGGGCCTCTCGGGATTCCTCACCGTAGATGCCGGGGCCCAAGACCTTCGGTGGAGTGGGGGCCAGAACCTGAGTATTCCTCTCCAGTGCTGACATGTTTTTTGGGATACTTCTGAAGTCTCCCAAGGGGAATCAGTCCTCGTCTCGAGTGGGGGCATGTGGCATGCTCTTTCCTCCCGAGCTGTAGCAGCAGTGTCATGCTTCCCGTCGCGTGGATCAATGGATCTGTGGCTTTTCCTCTA
>NW_017211470.1:0-1144 GCF_001704415.2 Capra hircus
TGCCCCACTGTGAGTCAGAGCAAAGTTGGAACACACACACCTGTGATGCATGTGATATAATAAACAAATATAAAAAAACAAAAAAACAAAAAGATTTAGATAATTTTTAAAATTAAACAAAAAAAAAAAAGAAAGAAAATTAATTAAAAATTTATATAAATAACTCTTTAATCCAGAATTTTATTCTGTTATCTTTTAGCATTTAGATAATATTTAAAGCATTTTAAAGTTAATGTACAGGATATAGTAATTTTGAAGATTGTATTTTAAAATAATTATAATAGAATTATTTTATCGGCCATCAATATGGTAATATCAACTTGTTGATCAATAAACATCACTTTCTAATAAATATGTAACTTTAGTTATTCCTGTGACCTCTTTCACTCTCAAGAATGCACTAGTTTGGACAGTAAATTATATGATCACTCTAATTATAGATAAAGGAACAAGTTTCTTAAAACATTGCCTTTTTCCTGATGGTAATCTAGAAGGAACCAGGCTACCAATCATTTTGTGTTTCTGATAGGGATGTGAAGGATGCTTACTCCTTGGAAGGAAAGTTATGACCAACCTGGACAGCATATTGATAAGCAGAGACATTACTTTGCAACAAAGATCTGTCTAGTCAAGGCTATGGTTTTTCCAATGGTCATGTATGAATGTGAGAGTTGGACTGTGAAGAAAGCTGAGCGCTGAAGAATTGATGCTTTTGAACTGTGGTGTTGGAGAAGACTCTTGAGAGTCCCTTGGCCTGCAAGGAGATCCAACCAGTCCATTCTGAAGGAGATCAGCCCTGGGTGTTCTTTGGAAGGAATGATGCTAAAGCTGAAACTCCAATACTTTGCCCGCCTCATGCAAAGAGTTGACTCATTGGAAAAGACTCTGATGCTGTGAGGATTGGGGGCAGGAGGAGAGGTGATGACAGAGAGATGAGATGGCTGGATGGCATCACCGACTCGATGGATGTGAGTTTGAGTGAACTCGGGGAGTTGGTGATGGATAGGGAGCCTGGCGTGCTGCGATTCATGCGGTCGCAAAGAGTCGGATACGACTGAGTGACCGAACTGAACTGAACTGAACTGAATCTAGAAGGAACCAGGTACCAATCATTTTGTGTTTCTGATAGTATGTGATAGAGATA
>NW_017211471.1:0-1132 GCF_001704415.2 Capra hircus
AAAGCAGGGATTTCAGCTTGACGGGGACTTGCTGCCTCCTCTTCCGCCCGAGGAGGCTCGCTTCCCTGCTGGCTGTGCACTCGCCTATCAGGCGGGGGCGCAGGGCTCCTCCAGCAGGTCTTGCCTCAGGGGCTGCTTCCCCTGAGTTGGGCTGTGGGCAGGAACCCAGACACGCAGGATCAGGCCCCAAACACCTGCACATGTCTCTGCTGGGAGGAGAGTGCTAGGGAACCTACGTCTGTCATACACTTTCTGGGCACCCAAGGAATCAGCCTCCCGTGTGTGCGGGCTGAAAACCCCAGCCAGGGGACCTGGGAGGCCTGGTGCTCTCCGTGTGGCGTGAATCTGGGGCGGCCAAGCAACCGCTGGAGGAGCCCTGCAGTTGCCTTCCTTTCCTCTGACAGAATTCTCACTGCTGGAGCCCTTGGCAGTGTGCAACCACCAGCCCTAAGCTCTCCTTAAGGAGGACTGGGACCTAAGTGCAAAGGCAAGGCAGGATTGGAGCTGAGGCAAGAAAGGCGCCAGTGCGACTCCCAGGCTCCTGCTGCCTGCTCCTTCCTGGAGAGGCAGCCTAAAAGCAAGGCAAGTCTGGGCAAGGCTAGCCCCGGCAGAGCAGCCTCGCGCCAGGAACTCTGCCAGATCGGGGCTCTGAGCAGAGCTAGAGCTCTGCCGTACTGGAGGCGCACTTAGCTCCGTGCAAGCAGGGCTTTCAACTTGACGGGCTGGGCTGCCTCCTCTCCCCGAGGAGGCTCGCTCCCTGCTGGCTGTGCACTCGCCTATCAGGCGGGGCGCAGGGCTCCTCCAGCAGGTCTTGCCTCAGGGGCTGCTTCCCCTGAGTTGGGGCTGTGGCAGGAACCCAGACACGCAGGATCAGGCCCAAACACCTGCACGTCTCTGCTGGGGAGGAGAGTGCTAGGGAACCTACGTCTGTCATACACTTTCTGGGCACCCAAGGAATCAGCCTCCGTGTGTGCGGGCTGAAACCCAGCCAGGGCCCTGGGAGCCTGGTGCTCTCGTGCGGCGCTGCTGATTCTAGGCGGCCTAGAAACCGCTGGAGGAGCCCTGCAGTTGCCTTCCCTTCCCTCTGACAGAGCTCTCACTGCTGGAGCCCTTGGCAGTGTGCAACCCACCA
>NW_017211472.1:0-1126 GCF_001704415.2 Capra hircus
TCAAGAAACAAGAAAAAAGTCAAATAAATAACATAACTCTACACCTAAGCAACTAGAAAAGGAAGAACTGGAGAACCCCAGGGTTAGTAGAAGGAAAGAAATCTAAAAAAAATTAGGGCAGAAATAAATGCAAAAGAAACAAAAGAGACCATAGCAAAAATCAACAAAGCCAAAAGCTGGTTCTTTGAAAGGATAAATAAAATTGACAAACCATTAGCCAGACTCATCAAGAAGCAAAGAGAGAAAAAATCAAATCAATAAAATTAGAAATGAAAATGGAGAGATCACAACAGACAACACAGAAATACAAAGGATCATAAGAGACTACTATCAGCAATTATATGCCAATAAAATGGACAACGTGGAAGAAATGGACAAATTCTTAGAAAAGTACAATTTTCCAAAACTGAACCAGGAAGAAATAGAAAATCTTAACAGACCCCATCACAAGCACGGAAATTGAAACTGTAATCAGAAATCTTCCAGCAAACAAAAGCCCAGGTCCAGACGGCTTCACAGCTGAATTCTACCAAAAATTTAGAGAAGAGCCAAACACCTATCCTACTCAAACTCTTCCAGAAAATTGCAGAGGAAAGGTAAACTTCCAAAACTCATTCTATGAGGCCACCATCACCCTAATACCAAAACCTGACAAAGATGCACAAAAAAAGAAAACTACAGGCCAATATCACTGATGAACATAGATGCAAAAATCCTCAACAAAATTCTAGCAATCAGAATCCAACAACACATTAAAAAGATCATACACCCATGACCAAGTGGGCTTTATCCCAGGGATGCAAGGATTCTTCAATATCCGCAAATCAATCAATGTAATTCACCACATTAACAAATTGAAAAATAAAAGCCATATGATTATCTCAATAGATGCAGAGAAGGCCTTTGACAAAATTCAACATCCATTTATGATAAAAACTCTCCAGAAAGCAGGAATAGAAGGAACATACCTCAACATATAAAAGCTATATATGACAAACCCACAGCAAAACATTATCCTCAATGGTGAAAAATGAAAGCATTTCCCCTAAAGTCAGGAACAAAGACAAGGGTGTCCACTTTCACCACTACTATTCAACATAGTTCTGGAAGTTTTGGCCACAGCAAT
>NW_017211473.1:0-17640 GCF_001704415.2 Capra hircus
TGGATTCTTCAGCACATGGGAATCTTCTCAATGATGTAAGGAGACTGAATTCTGTCAATAATAGTTATTTTATTTTGTAGAATGAAGACTATAGTTAACAAAATTAATTTTTATAAGTTAAACCTTGTATCCTTGGGATGAATCCAACTTGGTCACAACGTTTTTGGCTTTTTATATATTGTAGATTTAATTTGCTAAAATTTTATTAGGGTATTTTGCCTGAGTACATATGGGATATTGACCTGAAATGATTCTTTTCTTAAGTTTTCCCAAATATTTTTGTTAAAAATTCCATGTGAATGTGAATAACAACTGAGCTTCAAAAGAAATGATGCAAAAACTGAAAATCTAAGGAAGAAATGGGAAATCAGTAATTATAGAGTTATATTTTGATAAGACTCTGCCAGTGAAAGAGAGAACAAGTAGAAATAAATAGTACAGGAGACTTGAACTACCTTATTAACAATCTTGATCTGACATTTTAAAACACTCTACGAGAAATAACACACTATATATTATTTTCAAACGCTCATGGAAATCTATAGCAAAATCAATTTCAATACACTTAAAAGATTGAAACTATACATGTCATTTGACTATGTGAAATTAAATTGGCACTATTAATAACAAAGATATCTGAAAATTCCTGAATATTTGGCAATTGAACAACAAAATTCTTATTAAATAATGATCAAAGAAAAAATCGTTCAAGAATTCCAAGTTAAATATATGAGAAATTGTATTTAATTTAATAGAATGAAAATACAACATATCCATACTTATGGAATGGGGCTTAAACAGTGATCAAAAGGAAATTTATCTTGTTCAATACTTCTATTAGGCAGTAAGTCTCAAATCAATATTATAGGCTTCTGCTTGAGGAAACTAAAACGATCAAAAACAAACAAAATTAAATTAAACTCACCACTGGTAGAAAGAGAGAAATAAAGGCAAGATAAGAAATAAATTGAAAACAGAATTACAGTAAGGAAAATAAAGGAAATCAACAAGTAGTATTTTGAAAAAGATCAAGAAATAGTATTTAAAAATGTAGATAGAGAAGACAAAAATTACTAGCATCCAGAATAAATGAAGGGAGATTGCAAAAGTTTTCATAAATATTATACTTATCATACTGCTATTATTAGTGTATTCTGCCTGTATGTTCTAAAAAACTTAGATGAAATGGACAGCTTCTTTCAAAGATAGCAATTGCAAAACTCATTCAAGGAGAAATAATTAGCCTGAATAAGCCCACATCCAAGAAATTCAGTTAAAAATTTCCTACAAAGCTTCCAGTTGCATGTATTTCAAAATAAATGTTCATTGCCATCACTATTATTACTAACTCTCACTGAATTATTCTATAAATATTTACATAGCATACTTTAATTCAGGGACAACTTGACTCTAGCCAATTAGTTAATATCTTTTTAAGGCCATCATGACTTGACCAAATATATTCTCTCTAATTTTGTTGGCTCAGGGGTAATCTTTGTATTCTTATTCATTTAATATACTTTCAATAACCTTTATTTCAATAACTGGTGATATTAGAAATCTTTTTTTTTTACATCATATTGTTATCACCTGAAAATTCTAAATACTGATCTTACTTTTATTATTTTTTCAGTGACATGATTTTTATATCACTTAACATACTATACCAATGGGCAAAAAATGCACCTTCTACATAAACTGATATATCTACACATGCCACTCGGTATATCTTTAGTTCCCAGGATTATTTCCATTTCACTATTTAGCATCATTTAAGATTACATGAATGAATTCTTTCGACTGCTAGAGAATGAGTCTGGAATACGAACTTGACAAATGCATGAGGACTTCTTCAATATATGGCTTTAATGCTATAGGCATATTAGATGGTGTAAGGCAATAACAAATCTGGAAAAGGCATGTTTAAATGTTGCTAAGTACTGTTTTTGAAAGGAAACAAATCTGCCTTTAAATTTGATTGAAAATGCTTAACTACTCAATTTCTTCAAGTAGCTTTTGTTTGCATACAATTTGGTTTCACTGCTTTGTGATTGTATATTTGCATTTAAATAGATTCATCTTCAAATACTATTCAACATACAATAGAAATGTGGGGATGTGAGGCTACTTAGTAGAGATATTTTTACTGACCCTATAGTCCAAAATGCTTTAAAGCTCTCTTTGACATATTAACAATTGCAAAATGAATTTTATCACATCTATAACTCATGATGAAATTACAATTTGGAATGATTTCTCAGTGTGTGTGAATCTGACTCTTTCCTCCATTCTTCACCTCATTCTAAAGCAGATTTATGAAACTGAGTGTCTCAGCCATTTCTCTAACCTCAGATCCAGGTAGAGGACTATGCTATTTGAGATAAGGGAAATGACATTATGTTCTTTTATTGATTTTTTCTTTTGAGTAACAGTGTCTAAATGACTTCTAATATTGGTAAGTAAAATTCTTCCACACTATACATGAGGAAGATGTTTAAGCTACAGCCAATAAAGTCTTAATAATATTTCAGAATCGAAACACAGATAATAGTACAAACATTGAATATATACTTATATCTAAACTCTCACTACATTTTTATATGTATGTGTCATAAAGTAGGAACCACATGGATGTAATTATATTGGATGTAGCCGAATTTATTCACTTGAAAACCACCTCTTTCTAAAAGGTCTTTTTTAAAAAAACTTATTTTATATTGTAGTATAGATGATTAATAATGTCATGATAGTTTCAGGTGTACAGTAGAGCAACTCAGCCATGCATATATATATATATATATATATATATATATATATATATATACACACTCCCCCAAACTCCCCTCCTAGTAGAAAGTCTACTTTTGTTGGAAGCTCATCCCAGGGATGGGGGAGCCTGGTGGGCTGTCATCTATGGGGTCGCACAGAGTTGGACACAACTGAAGCGACTTAGCAGCAGCAGCATCTCTACTATACCAGGAGGTAGGTGAGAGGACTCAGCCATAATCTAATCAGTGAAATCTTAACCTCCTGGCCAGAAGCAATTAATTCAATAATACATACTTGAATTAAAATATATTCAAATTTGAGTGAAGCTCAAGAAATAATTCCCATAGACATTCTCCCTTTCCTCTTGAAATAAATTAACATAAACTTGTGATAATCACCTTCAGATGAAAAGGAGACAGCCTACTGATAAAAGAGACAATATCTAAAAAACCAAAAAAAGGAAATGAACACCCTGGTCACATAAAATGAATGTTTCATTAAGCTGTATCTGACAATGGGCTCTGGAAATGAATTTTAACATGCTGCAAGAAAACTGCATTTTGCTTAAGCAATATGTGGCTTGAATTGCCCTTCACACACTAGTAATTTAATATGAATTTTTCCAAATGAGAGTATGTATGGTATGCTGATATGTATGTAATAGATATAGAAAATAATGTTTTGATTTATATTACTGACTATATACAAATAGCATAAAGTGTAGCATCATTGAACATGGCATTAAAAAGACTGTCACAATTACCTGTAAATAAAAAAGCAGTGTGAATCATCTAGTCCAACAATGAGGCTAAGTTGTAGCTGTGTCATGGACAATCTCCTTAATTTTAAAAAATGAGTAGGGAATTATTGTCTGGATTATGAGAAAATTTGAGAAAGTAATTCAAATATAATTTTAAGGGCCTTGCCTCCTGTGCTTCATTGTTTGCATGTTATTATTTGAATTATGGGAGTAAAGAGCAAATTATTATTAATAATATATGTGCAGTATAATATGGATGAAATGTAGAACATGGATTAGAAAAGGGGAGGTAAATTTCCAAAATATACAAATATACAGTTTAATAACATGGGGAGGGAGGTGGGAGGGGGGTTCATGTTTGGGAACACATGTAAGAATTAAAGATTTTAAAATTTAAAAAATAAAAAACTAAAAAAAAAAAAAAGAAACCTAAAAAAAATAAATAAATAAAAAAAATACCCCCCCCCAAAATTACCCAATAAAAATATGAATAGAAGACCTATATAAATATTTCTGTAAAGAAGACATACAGATGGCCAACAGGCACATTTAAAGGGCATAACTGCTAATTACTGGAGAAATGAAAATCAAAACTATGGTGAGGTACATCCTTACACCAGTCAGAACAGCCATCATTAAAAGTCTGCAAATAAATGCTGGAGAGGGTGTGGAGAAAAAGGAACTCTCCTACACTATTGGTGGGAATGTAAATCAGTTACAGCCACTGTGGAAAACAATATGGAGGTTCCTTTATAATCTAAAAATAGAGCTAGAATATGATCCTTCAATCTGCTCCTGGGCATGTATCTGGAGAAAATCATAATTCAAGAAGATATATGCTCTCCAACATCCATAGCAGCACTATATTAAACAGTCAACACATGGAAACAACTTAAATATGCATTGACAGATGAATGGATAAAAAAGATATGGTATGGGTATATAATATATGGAATATTATTAATAACACAATGGAATATTACTCAGCCATAAAAAATGAAATTATGCCATTTGCAGTGTTTTGGGCAAATACAGATATTATATTCTGCTATGTGAAGTACAAAAGAAGCAAATATTGTATGATGTCACTGATATGTGAAATCTATTATATGATACAAATGAACTTTTCAACAAAACAGAGGTAGACTCAAAGATATAGAGGACAGACTTGTGGTTGCTAAGGGGAAATGGCATGGGGGAGGGGTGAATAGGGAATTTGGGATTGGCAGATATAAAATACTATATATAGAATGGATAAACAATAAGGTCCTACTGTATAGCACAGGAAACTATATTCAAAATCCTATAGTATAAAGTGGAAAAGAATATAAAGAAAGTACACATATTAAAAACATATATATACATATATGTAACTGAATCACTTTGCTATATAACATAAATTAATACAGTTCAGTAAATCAACTATACTGGAATAAAATACACTTTAAAAAAAGATAAGGAGAGGCAGAGGCATATGATGAAACAAATTAAGTTTCTGGAATTTTATTTCCACAGGTCTTTTCCTATACCAGGTGTATGGCACATGTATGCAAGGACCATATGCTTCTATAAAATAAACAATGCTAAAATATTTAGCCAGTGTCATTTAAGAACACTATTTGGGCAACTTCAATTTACCTATACTTTCTGTAATGGAGGATGCACAGAAAGGCCACAACTGTTTTGTGGTACAGCTAATACCCAGGTAGACTGAGGGTGAGAGACATTATGTAAGGATTTAGGAGGGTGGTTGGTGTGGCTATGTAAGAATCACTAGCACATAAATGTTTCCTGAAGTCATGAATGAGCCTAACAACTCCTCAAATATTTGCAAATTAAAAGTGGCTAATATTAAAATTGCAAATAGCATCACTGTTGAAGTATGGAGCAGGTAGTCAGGGGAAATAAAATAGAAATTGGCAGTGGTGTGGAAGTTACTGGAGGTCAGTGTCAAGTGGAGACTTGACAGAATGATCTCAAAATAAAAAACAAAAAATGAGAGGCAATTAGATCTGAATAAATTAATTTAAAATCATTATTTCAACAAAGTTCTAGAAGAAATCAGGTGACAATGAGACAAGGAAGTTACAGTAAGAGTGGTAACAAGAAAACTGGGAAACTTTATAAGTACTTTATTGAAATGCAGATATGTAATAGCACATGGAAAAGAAATGCAAAAAAAAAAAAAACAAAAAAAAACAAAAAAAACAAAATGACTGTCTGAGGAGGCCTGACAAATAGCTGTGAAAAGAAGAGAAGCAAAAAGCAAAGGAGAAAAGGACAGATACAAGCATCTGAATGCAGAGTTCCAAAGAATAGCAAGAAGAGATAAGAAAGCCTTCTTCAGCAATCAATGCAAAGAAATAGAGGAAAACAACAGAATGGGAAAGACTAGAGATCTCTTCAAGAAAATTAGAGATACCAAGGGAACATTTCATGCAAAGATGGGCTTGATAAAGGACAGAAATGGTCTGGACCTAACAGAAGCAGAAGATATTAAGAAGAGATGGCAAGAATACACAGAAGAACTGTACAAAAAAAGATCTTCACGACCCAGATAATCACAATGGTGTGATCACTCACCTAGAGCCAGACATCCTGGAATGTGAAGTCAAGTGGGCCTTAGAAAGCATCACTATGAACAAAGCTAGTGGAGGTGATGGAATTCCAGTTGAGCTATTTCAAATCCTGAAAGATGGCGCTGTGAAACTGCTGCACTCAATATGCCAGCAAACTTGGAAAACTCAGCAGTGGCCACAAGACTGGAAAATGTCAGTTTTCATTCCAATCCCAAAGACAGTCAATTCCAAAGAATGCTCAAAGTACCACACGATTGCACTCATCTCACACACTAGCAAAGTAATGTTCAAAACTCTTCAAGCCGGGCTTCACCAATATGTGAACCATGAAATTACAGATGTTCAAGCTGCTTTTAGAAAAGGAGAGGAACCAGAGATCAAACTGCCAACATCCGCTGGATCATTGAAAAAGCAAGAGATTTCCAGAAAAACATCTATTTCTGCTTTATTGACTATGCCAAAGCCTTTGACTGTGTGGATCACAATAAACTGTCGAAAATTCTGAAAGAGATGGGAATACCAGACCACCTGACTTGCCTCTTGAGATACCTATATGAAGGTCAGGAAGCAACAGTCAGAACTGGACATGGAACAACAGATGGGTTCCAAATTGGAAAAGGAATACATCAAGGCTGTATATTGTCACCCTGCTTAATTAACATATATGCAGAGTACATCATGAGAAACGCTGGGCTGGAAAAAGCACAAGATGGAATCAAGATTGCTGGTTGATATACTGATATATCTGAGAAATATCAATAACCTTAGATATGCAGATGACACCATCCTTATGGCAGAAAGTGAAGAGGAACTAAAAAGCCTCCTGATGAAAGTGAAAGAGGAGAGTGAAAAAGTTGGCTTAAAGCTGAAGACATACGGATGGCTAACAAACACATGAAAAGATGCTCAACATCACTCATTATTAGAGAAATGCAAATCAAAAACCACAATGAGGTACCACTTCACACCAGTCAGAATGGCTGCGATCCAAAAATCTGCAAGCAATAAATGCTGGAGAGGGTGTGGAGAAAAGGGAACCCTCCTACACTGTTGGTGGGAATGCAAACTAGTACAGCCACTATGGAGAACAGTGTGGAGATTCCTTAAAAAATTGCAAATAGAACTACCTTATGACCCAGCAATCCCACTGCTGGGCATACACACGGAGGAAACCAGAATTGAAAGAGACACATGTACCCCAATGTTCATCGCAGCACTGTTTATAATAGCCAGGACATGGAAACAACCTAGATGTCCATCAGCAGATGAATGGATAAGAAAGCTGTGGTACATATACACAATGGAGTATTACTCAGCTGTTAAAAAGAATTCATTTGAATCAGTTCTGATGAGATGGATGAAACTGGAGCCAATTATACAGAGTGAAGTAAGCCAGAAAGAAAAACACCAGTACAGTATACTAACACATATATATGGAATTTAGGAAGATGGCAATGACGACCCTGTATGCAAGACAGGAAAAAAGACACAGATGTGTATAACGGACTTTTGGACTCAGAGGGAGAGGGAGAGGGTGGGACGATTTGGGAGAATGGGAATTCTAACATGTATACTGTCATGTAAGAATTGAATCGCCAGTCCATGTCTGACATAGGGTGCAGCTTGCTTGGGGCAGGTGCATGGGGATGACCCAGAGAGATGTTGTGGGGAGGGAGGTGGGAGGGGGGTTCATGTTTGGGAACGCATGTAAGAATTTAAGATTTTAAAATTAAAAAAAAAAAAAAAAAAAAGCTGAACATTCAGAAAACTAAGACTATGGCATCTGGTCCCATCACTTCATGGCAAATAGTTGGGGAAACAATGGAAACAGTGTCAGATTTTATTATTTTGGCCTCCAAAATCACTGCAGATGGTTACTGGCAGCCATGAAATTAAAAGACACTTACTCCTTGAAAGGAAAGCTATGACCAACCTAGACAGCATATTCAAAAGCAGAGACATTACTTTGCCAACAAAGGTCCATCTAGTCAAGGCTATGGTTTTTCCAGTAGTCATGTATGGATGTGAGAGTTGGACTATGAAGAAAGCTGAGCACCAAAGAATTGATGTTTTTGAACTGCGGTGCTGGAGAAGGCTCTTGAGAGTCCCTTGTACTGCAAGGAGATCCAACCAGTCCATTCTAAAGAAGATCAGTCCTGGGTGTTCATTGTAAGGACTGATGCTAAAGCTGAAACTCCAATACTTACGCCACCTCATGTGAAGAGTTGACTCATTGGAAAAGACTCTGATGCTGGGAGGGATTGGGGGCAAGAGGAGAAGGGGACGACAGAGGAAGAGATGACTGGATTGCATCACCAACTTGATGGACATGAGTTTGAGTGAACTCCAGGAGATGCTGATGGACAGGGAGGACTGGTGTGCTGCGATTCATTGGGTCTCAAAGAGTTGGACATGACTGAGTGACTGAACAGAATAGCACATGGATGACTTCCAAAATGTAATTCTAGATTTAAATATCCTACATGCACACATTCTCTCTCAGGTAATATAGATCATTACCTTGTATAACATATGTATACTAAATTAATATAAGGTAAATGTAATTACATTATATCCAGGTAAAAACCAATGCAATACTAATCAGAATATGTTTGAAAAACAAACCAAAAAAAAGCTTAAAGGAAAAAACATTTACAGGTAGATTTTATGTGTACAATGTTAGGGTTTTGTATACTCTAACTTTTTATATAATTGTTTTTATATACTACATTTATTTGCTTGAAGGAGGTGAATAATGAAAATATAGAAGGCAAATTGCAATAGTTAATTATTCATGCCTATTGAAATGTAGGGAAGATACGTAGATTTTCTGTGTTTTTTATTTTTTTTAACTTCTTGATGTGGACCAATTATTAAAATTATTGAATTGGTTAGAATTCTGCTTCTGTTTCATGTTTTGATTTTTTGGCCACGAGGTATGTGAGATCTTAACTCCCCAAACAGAGATCGAACCTGAACTCCCTGCATTCAAGGGCAAGCCACTAGACCTCAGGAAAGTCCTAGCAAAGACAATCGACCTAAACCCGCATGGTCTACTTGCTCTACAAAAAATTTTTATTTCAAAACTTCATTTATCATATGAAAAATAATTACTAGGTGTATATTTACTAGTATCTATTTCTCCATCACAATCTAAACAAGAAATATAATCCCTTTTCAAAAAGGTTTTCCTTTCAAATTTCTCTACTTCTGAACAAAGATGTTCAAGCTGGTTTTAGAAAAGGCAGAGGAACATGAGATCAAATTGCCAACATCCGCTGGATCATGGAAAAAGCAAGAGAGTTCCAGAAAAACATCTATTTCTGCTTTATTGACTATGCCAAAGCCTTTGACTGTGTGATCACAAGAAACTGTGGAAAAATTCTGAGAGAGATGGGAATACCAGACCACCTAACCTGCCTCTTGAGAAATCTGTATGCAGGTCAGGAAGCAACAGTTAGAACTGGACATGGAACAACAGACTAGTTCCAAATAGGGAAAGGAATACGTCAAGGCTGTATATTGTCACCCTGCTTATTTAACTTATATGCAGAGTACATCATGAGAAACGCTGGGCTGGAAGAAGCACAAGCTGGAAACAAGATTGCCGGGAGAAATATAAGTCACCTCAGATATGCAGATGACACCATGCTTATGGCAGAAAGTGAAGAGGAACTAAAAAGCCTCTTGATGAAAGTGAAAGAGGAGAGTGAAAAAGTTGGCTTAAAGCTCAACATTGAGAAAACGAAGATCATGGTATCCGGTTCCTTCACTTCATGGGAAATAGATGGGGAAATAGTGGAAACAGTGTCAGACTTTATTTCTTTGGGCTCCCAAATCACTGCAGATGGTGACTGCAGCCATGAAATTAAAAGACGCTTATTCCTTGGAAGAAAAGTTATGACCAACCTAGATAGCATATTCAAAAGCAGAGACATTACTTTGCCGACTAAGGTCCATCTAGTCAAGGCTATGGTTTTTCCAGTGGTCATATTTGGATGTGAGAGTTAGACTCTGAAGAAGGCTGAGTGTCAAAGAATTGATGCTTTTGATGTGTGGTGTTGGAGAAGACTCTTGAAATTCCCTTGGACTGCAAGGAGATCCAACCAGTCCATTCTGAAGGAGATCAGCCCTGGGATTTCTTTGGAAGGAACGATGCTAAAGCTGAAGCTCCAGTACTTAGGCCACCTCATGCGAAGAGTTGACTCATTGGAAAAGACTCTGATGCTGGGAGGGATTGGGGGCAGGAGGAGAAGGGGACGACAGAGGATGAGATGGCTGGATGGCATCACGGACTCGATGGACATGAATCTAAGTGTACTCCGGGAGCTGGTGATGGAGATGGGAGGCTGGCATTCTGTGATTCATGGGGTCGCAAAGAGTCGGACACGACAGAGCAGCTGAACTGAACTGAACTGAACAAAGATACAGTTTTGCCACATTTAAAAAATACAGAATAAGAAGACTGTTTTGAAGTTGTGACATTTTCTTCATAGATG
Source organism: Capra hircus (assembly GCF_001704415.2). Taxonomy (NCBI): domain Eukaryota; kingdom Metazoa; phylum Chordata; class Mammalia; order Artiodactyla; family Bovidae; genus Capra; species Capra hircus. The sequence goes on from NW_017211473.1 coordinate 10,608, forward strand.
TGACAAGAAACAGTTTTATGCCACCCTCTTCCACTGGTACAGTGCCAGCACATTTGGAAATGGTGCATTTATTATTATTTCCATTACAGCTACTGTCAGTTTGGAAAACATTACTTTTGTCTGAATACACAGCTTGCAGATTTTGAATCATCATTTATGGAAATAAAACACATGGTACCAGGCTTAATGCTATGTTGCATATTATCTGAGCACTCTACCAACTGAATTGTCTTAGTTCTAAGATTTTCAGAGTGTGGTTAATTCATTTTTTGCCTAGTAAGCTAAATGCTTCAAGACTTTCGCAGGCAGGGATACACTAGACAGTACTATTGCAAAACTGAGGCAAGGAGAGGCCACAGGAATCATTACTAACATGGAAGAAATTTATTCTCAAGGGGACTAAATGGAAATAAAAATGATAAACAATTGTGATAACAGCATGACCTGGAAGCTGCGTGGGCTATAGAATCAAAAGCACTGTCCCCTTTCACTGGCTACTGGCAAATTATATAACTTCTATAAAGCAAACAATGAAGAGAAATGGATTCTGAGACCAGGGCAAGAAGGGAAAAAGGTCTATCGAGTACTTAAAATATTCTACACTCAACTGTGAGATCTCTAGAGATTTGGGAAGACCTAATAGGGAGTACACTTTAACACTCATTGATAAACTTGGATACACTTTAACACTCATTGATAAACTTGGATAAAGTCTTAGTAGTCACTGTTGTGGTAAATGAATGGTTACATTAAATTATACCTAGGATTCCCAAGGATTATTTTTAGCTTTTCCACTGAATGATGGCTATACTAATGGTATATTTTTCCTTTTCATTTACTTACATGTTCTTCTGTCAAAAGTTTTTGTGAACATAATGAACTCATTTTACATGCCAGCAAGGTTATGCTCAACCAGATGTACAAGCTAGATTTAGGAAAGACTGAGGACCAGAGGTCTAGTTGCCAACATCCACTGGATTATAGAAAAAGCAAGAGAATTCCCCCAAAAAATCTATTTCTGCTTCACTGACTATGCTAAAGCCATTGGCTATGTGGATCACAACAAGCTTGGAAATTTGACTGTGTGGATCACAAACACTTGTGGAAAATTCTCAAAGAGATGGGAACACCAGACCACCTCCCTTGCCTCCTGAAAAACCTGTATGTAGGTCAAGAAGAAACAGAACTAGAGGTGAAACAATGGACTGGTTCAAAATTGGGAAAAGAGTATGTCAAGGCTGTATATTGTCACCCTGCTTATTTGCAGAGTACATCAGGTGAAATGCTGGGCTGAATGAAATACAAGTTGGAATCAAGATTGCCAGGAGAATTATCATTAACCTCAGACATGATATGATATCACCATATGATACCACTGTAACAGCAGAAAGTGAAGAGGAACTAAACAGCATCTTGATAAGGGTGAAAGAGGAGAGCAAAAATGCTGGCTGGAAAATCAGCATTAAAAAAAAAACTAAGATCATGGCATCCAATTCCATCACTTCATGATAAACAGATGAAGAAAAGGTGGAAATTGTGACAGATTTTATTTTCTTGGGCTCCAAAATCACAGTAGATGGTGACTGCAGCCATGAAATAAAAGACACTTGTTCCTTGGAAGAAGAGCTATGACAAACCTAGACAGCATATTAAAAAGCAGAGACATCACTTTGCTGACAAAGGTCCACCTAGTCAAAGCTACTGTTTTTCCAGTAGTCATATACAGATGTTAGATTTGGACCATAAAGAAGGCTGAGTGCTGAAGAATTAATGCTTTCAAATTGTGGTGCTGCAGAAGATTCTTAAGAGTTCCTTGGACTTCAAGGAGATCAAACCAGTTAATCCATGAGATGGTTGAATGGCATCGACAACTTAATGGACGTGAGTCTGAATAAACTCCAGGAGATAGTGAAGAACAGGAAAGCCAGATGTGCTGCAGTCCATGGGGTTGCAGAGTCAGACATGACTTAGCAAATGAACAACAATAAAAGATGACAATAATTGAGTGAAATATATGTGATATGTTCTAGATGCTAATGATAATATTTATAATCATCTGCTGATAAAAGACCTCAGGACCTGTACATAATTCTCCTAAAAGTCATAATTACTATTTTCCATCTAAGAAATAGATGATCAATCTCAAAATACTCTCTCAATACTTAAAAATTAAAGGTCTCATTATGTGTAGTTTTGCATTTTTCTATATTGAGAAAAGTAGCTGAATCTGGCAATTTAGGCCTGGTCAATTCATTTAAGAGAAACAGTTTTTCCAAAGCCAACCTAATTGCCAAAATTTTTATTATTTATAATTTCATTTAATTTTCTCATCTCCAGTATGGTATAGGTCAATAGCAAATACTTACAGAACTGTTGTGAGAAATGAAGAGCAGATATCAGTGCCTGATAGTAATTTAAGTAAATCTGAGTTATTCTTACTGGTGGAGGTACCTGAGTAAATATTAAGTTGTGACCTTCTAAAAAACTAGACCTATAAAAGTAGATATAGATCAGTTCTATAAGCACTGCAGTAAGAGAAACAGGATATAAATTTATCTGCATAAATGCTTTTGAATCTTAGTTCCTTTGTTAGATAGAGATATTTAGAACATTTAGCTCTTTAAATTTTTAAACTGTAAAATGGATTTCATAATAAATTTGTAATATGGGGGATTATTTGCCTGGACTATAAAAAATATCCAAAATATCATTTAAGTTGTAGTATTTGAACATCAAATGCAGTTGGATTTGAACTCCATGTACTAGGAAAATCACATAAAGGCCTTCCTTCCATATATCATTTCTGACTCAGTCTAATAGCTTGAACCTCATGAATCCTCACCCTTACATAAACTGTCAGCATCCTCATACAAAATTTCTGGTTTCGGTAGTGGTCATTCCAAACTAACAAAAGCATATGATTTACTCTCATTTCTTTCCAGGTAAGAGAATTTTGCTGTGAATAATATAAAATATTTCAGAAAACTCTAAAATAAAAGCAAAATATTACAAATGATTTATTTCTTTCTCTAGCTCCAGCATCCCCATCTGACTTTCTTACCTCTTGTTTAAATGTCTGCATATGCTTTCCCTGAAATACTATAATGAAGACTTTGATCAATTCCCATCTTAAATTTGAAAAGTTCTCTTTATTTACCTTGACTTTTTCTACAAGTTAAAAATATTTATTTATCTCAATATCAGCTGTATTTGTCTCTTCTTTTTTCCAATAATATCCACCTTTCATAAAGACACAAATTTACCTACTTACTGTGTAGATAACATTTTTAACCAATTTGTTCGCCCAAAGATGAATGTTTTCCAAATGAAAGTGAACCATCCTGTATTCCTCACCTCCTTGAAAGATGAACTGTGTGTCTTTTATGTAGGAGGTAATATTAAATAGGTGATATCTGTCCTAGGCAGCCTTGTTTTCTTCTCGAATTTCATAACTTCCCTTTGACAACTCCTCAGTAACCACCTTTTGGCTGTTTTCTAAATTTGTTAAGTCTATATGTATTAGCTCATCCCTCTCTATGTTACTTGCAGACACACACAAAGAATACTTATGTTCTATGTTGAATCAAGAACTAAAGTATCTAACCTCGGAATTTCAGGAAATGTGAACTAAAGTAGGGAGGTCTTTGGAAGCCTTATAATAGATACAGCATCCATCTCATTTTCATGACCAAAAATCTCAACCGTAAAGAGTACAGATCTCAGCTATAAACAACACACTGTATAGCCTTATAAACTGATCTCAGTTATTATAAAAGGTCTGGGTTCAATTCCCAATTAATTCACTGAACTGGATAGCCCTAAGAATGTTATATTTTTTCTCTAGATCTTAATTTCCTTTTTCATAAAATCAATTGAAGATTCAATGAGATAATGTCTAACACACGCTTATGACTGTGATATAAGAATAAATGATCAATAGATAGCCACTTCAAAGATAATAATATAAATAATAATGTGATAATAATTATGATGTAAATTTTATTTTGATCACTATTACCCTACATTTCTATTTACTTATAATTAGTATATAGATGTTATTATTAACTTTCTTGTATTTCCTATCCATTTTTTCATCTAAATCACTCAAATTCTACTTTTACTTTCTTGTTTCACTGTGTTGTATATATTCAGGGGAGGCTCCATTAAATCTTTGGAAGAATGAGACAGTACACACAAGAGAATGTTTGTGAAAGTGAAAGTGAAAGCGAAGTTGCTCAGTCGTGTCCGACTCTTTGCGACCCTGTGGACTGTAGCCCGCCAGGCTCCTCTGTCCATGGGATTCTCCAGGCAAGAATAGTGGAGTGGGTTGCCATTTCCTTCTCCAGGGGAATCTTCCCAACTCAGGGATCGAATGTTTATATGACTATATTTGTAAAATGGAAAGTGAAAGTGAAAGTCACTCAGTCATTTGACTCTTTGTTACCCCATGGAATAGTCCATGGAATTTTTCCAGGCCAGAATACTGGAGTGGGTAGCCACTCCCTTCTCCAGTGGATCTTCCCAACCCAGGTCTCCCGCACTATAAAATGGAATTATATATAAAGTAAAATAACACTGACCTTAGGGTCCCTTACACCTTTATGCATAGATGCAATAGATACTTCCCTAATCTATTCAACACAATTCTTTTTCTAAATTTTTTTATTGAGTACTGAATAATTACTAAGTATTTGTTGGTCTTGAAAGTGCAAATCAGAGAAATCCTGTATGAAAGCTTCTTTTGTCTTCTGTCCCAAAAACCTAAATTTTTGAAATAGGTTACTATAAAAATATAGGGTATATCATAGACTTTTATACAACATTATGGTTGGAAATAGAATGACTAATGTTATCTGCAAAACAATAATTTTCTCTAGAAATTTACCATCATTGATATGTCTAGGCTTGCCTCAAAGATTACAGAAGTTGACTAACCTCCAGAACCAGTTTCACAAATATACTGCTCTGATAACTGAAAATTACTTCCTCTCAATAAGTGTAAAATCTGCTTCCTTGTACCTACCAATGTGAGGTATTAGTTCTGCTCTCTAGAGTTCTACAGTCCAAGTCTAATCCATCTTCCACATGACAGCCCTTCACATATCTGAAGACAGCTTGCACTACTCCTCTAAATCCTTAATCTATATATTCCTGTGGTTCAACTATATTTTTGTCAATTCTAGTTTTTTCCTTCTTGACACCCCATGTGGTTATTTTCTGTTGCACTTTAGCTTCATTTGTCAATTATTAATTTCAAGACACTCTTCTCTTGGAATAATCCTCCACTGAATGAGCATAATATCAAATAGGGATGGTTAAAATGTTGAAAAAAATTTTTAAAAATCAATTGTAACTTCCCAATACTTTACTATCTGTTGCTATGTTACGAATGGTTCCAAACTGTTGTGGTTTTAACACAAAGCTCATTTTTATTAAGTTTCTGAATTCTTGCAAGAAATTCAGACAGGGCCATGGCAGAGTGGATTACCTCTGCTCCATAATGCCAAATCCTCAGCTGGAAGAACTACAACTAGGGTGACAACAAATGAGTGGGGCCTGACACAATATGAAGGCTTCTTAACCAATATATATCTGTGCTTAGGCTGGGATAACTCAGACTTCAGTTCCCATGTGGTCTCTCCTTGTGGCATGAATTCCATAGAGCCTAGAAACATGCCTGCCAATGCAGGAGACATGGGTTCCATCCCTGATCCAGGAAGATCCAACATGCTGTGGAGCAACTAAGCCCGTGGGCCACAACCATTGAGCCTGTACTTTAAAGTCCAGGAACCACTACCACTGAGACCACAAGCCCTAGAACCCAGGCTCCATAAGGAGAGAAGCCACTTTATTGAGAAACATGCCCACTGAAACTAGAGAGTAATAGCCCTCACTCCCTATAAACTAGAGCAAAGCTCTTGTAGCAATAAAGACCTAGCACAGCCAAAATAAATAAAATTTAAAAAAATGATTGTATAAAAAATGAAAGAAAAGCAAGGCAGAAACCTAAAGATTTCTTTCGACTGTCCTCAAAACATGTGCAGATGACTTTGAGGTGACCCAAGTTGGAAATATTACAATAGACACTACTATAGAAAGGGAGAAAGAAAAGATACACGGCAGAATGACTCCAGAGCAACTCTGGAGTCTAACTGGACATATATGTTTCCAGTTCCAAAGACCTCCACAATTCCCACTGCCTTCATCACTTAGTGCAAGCTGACAAAAATTCTTTCAAAAAATTCAGGATATCTTATGTATCAATTTATTAATCTACTCCATTAGAAGAAAACCAGATTTACAAATCTCATTATAAAAACTTTTCTCAGTCTTGGGCTTCTTATGAGACAGTTGTGGGACAACACCCTTAAGAATACCTGTGGCCAATTCATGTTGATGTATGGCAAAACCAATACAATATTGTAAAGTAATTAATCTCCAGTTAAAATAAGTAAATTTATATTTAAAATAAGAATTAACAGAAAAATATTTTTAACAGGGAGTGTGTCAGAGGCACATATTAAAGAAACTTAAACTTTCTGCCTTCTGAAAGAACCTACAAAGTATCACTTTAAATTGTTTAGAGAGTTAAAGAAAGAGATTTTCAATCACACCCTGGCTTTATTTTTACTCTGATGCCATATTTTCCTGACAATATTGTAGATTTGATAATTTCCCTGAAGTCCTTTATAATTTTGACATCTTTGGCATTCTGAAGAGGCTATGAATGAATAGTTTTTTTCTTTTCCCCAAAAACTTCACCATGCCTTTTCTCAATGCTTTTTTCTAAAGTTTGCCCTAAACTGAACAACAAACACCTTTTTAGCTGATTTCTACATTTTCTGTATATCTGTGCTTTTTTATTACAATTGTTTTTACTTTTCAAAACAACATTTGTGTATGGGCATGGTTGAGACATTTCATGCCATGTCAAAATTCTACAAACGTTACCAAAGGCAGCTTTATTAATATTATTAAACATTTCCTTAACAAAATATTATATACAATTTATAACAAATAATTAAAACAGGCA
>NW_017211474.1:0-1124 GCF_001704415.2 Capra hircus
ATTCCTAACCAACTATACTAATAATTTCTAACTCCCCAAAAGAATTTGCCTTTAGTAAGTCTAAAAGATCTCATGCCTCTCAGGTTGGGAGGCTGTAAGCAATCACATGTGGCCGGACAAACCTATACAAGTGGCTAGATAACCTTCAGAGGAGTCCGTAAGCTGAAACACTCTTGTCAGGCCTAAGAGCTTTTATTGTCTTGGAGCTGCACGTTTACTCTTCTCCGAGAGAAACAGTTATGGGGGAGAGCCCCCCGTAAAGTTAGAGGTGTAGGTGAGAGCATAAAACAGACTCTGGTTTTGGGGTTAGATGCTCGGGAAGAGGGGGTTTCCTGAGGCTTGATCACGCCTTTGTGTATGCCAAGCCTCATTCCTCATGACCTGTGCCAGGGGCGGAATTCCTCACGTTGGCCCCCAGCACCTCTGGAACTTCCAAAGGGTCCTTCACACCCTTGCTGCAACTCAAGAAGTTCCCGACATACCCGTCTCCACTCGAGAGGAAGCAGGAGGGTTCCGCCCACATCCAGAGGAGCCCCGTTTCTGCCTTGTAGCTCGAGAGGAGGGATCCTTTCTCTGCTTGGATGGGAAAGAATTCCTGGCATTCCCGTAACAACTCAAGAGGAGGCGCTCTGAACTGAAAAGGCGAGGAACTTCAGGGTCGTGCCACCATTCCAAGAGTCCCCCAGATGTCTCAGTCCATTCCAGAGGAACCTGTTTTCCCTGCACTGCCTTTAGTTTCACAAGAAGGATCAACTCACATGACGGTGGCACGAGGGACAGCACAGTGGGAAAGCCTCGTTGGAAAGCCTCGTGGGAAACCCTCGTGGGAAAGCCTCGTGGGAAAGACTCGTGGGAAAGCCTCGAGGGAAAGCAACAGATCCCTTGATCCACACGACGAGAAGCGTGACACTGCTGCTACAGCTCGGGAGGAAAGCGCACGTGCATGCCCCCACTCGAGACGACGACTGACTCCCCTGGGGAGACTCCAGAAGTACCCAAGATCCATGTCAGCACTGGAGAGGAATCCTCAGGTTCCCGGCACCGACTCCGCACAAGGTTTTAGGCAACGGCATCGACGTGAGAAGGGGTCCTGAGAGGGCCACTAGCAAATCGCTTGGGACTGG
>NW_017211475.1:0-1120 GCF_001704415.2 Capra hircus
TCAGAGGGAAGGGAAGGGCAACTGCAGGGCTCCTCCAGCGGTTTCTAGGCCGCCTAGAATCAGCGCCGCACCGAGAGCACCAGGCTCCCAGGGCCCCTGGCTGGGGTTTTCAGCCCCGCACACACGGAGGCTGATTCCTTGGGTGCCCAGAAAGTGTATGACAGACGTAGGTTCCCTAGCACTCTCCTCCCCAGCAGAGACATGTGCAGGTGTTTGGGGGCCTGATCCTGCGTGTCTGGTCCTGCCCACAGCCCAACTCAGGGGAAGCAGCCCCTGAGGCAAGACCTGCTGGAGGAGCCCTGCGCCCCGCCTGATAGGCGAGTGCACAGCCAGCAGGGAAGCGAGCCTCCTCGGGGGAAGAGGAGGCAGCCCAGCCCCGTCAAGTTGAAAGCCCTGCTTGCACGGAGCTAAGTGCGCCTCCAGTACGGCAGAGCTCTAGCTCTGCTCAGAGCCCCCGATCTGGCAGAGTTCCTGGCGCGAGGCTGCTCTGCCGGGGGCTAGCCTTGCCCAGACTTGCCTTGCTTTTAGGCTGCCTCTCCAGGAAGGAGCAGGCAGCAGGAGCCTGGAGTCGCCACTGGCGCCTTTCTTGCCTCAGCTCCAATCCTGCCTTGCCTTTGCACTTAGTCCCATCCTCCTTAAGGAGAGCTTTAGGGGCTGGTGGGTTGCACACTGCCAAGGCTCCAAGCAGTGAGTGAGAATTCTGTCAGAGGGGAAGGGAAGGGCAACTGCAGGGCTCTCTCCAGCGGTTGCTTGGCCGCCCAGATTCAGCCGCCACACGGAGAGCCACCAGGCTCCCAGGGCCCCTGGCTGGGGTTTTCAGCCCCCGCACACACGGAGGCTGATTCCTTGGGTGCCCAGAAAGTGTATGACAGACGTAGGTTCCCTAGCACTCTCCTCCCCAGCAGAGACATGTGCAGGTGTTTGGGGCCTGATCCTGCGTGTCTGGGTTCCTTGCCCACAGCCCAACTCAGGGGAAGCAGCCCCTGAGGCAAGACCTGCTGGAGGAGCCCTGCGCCCCCGCCTGATAGGCGAGTGCACAGCCAGCAGGGAAGCGAGCCTCCTCGGGGGAAGAGGAGGCAGCAAGTCCCCGTCAAGCTGAAATCCCTTGCTTACACGAAGC
>NW_017211476.1:0-1119 GCF_001704415.2 Capra hircus
CGAGCCCAGTCAAGAGGAAAGCCCTGCTTGCACGGAGCTAAGTGGGCCTCCAGTACGGCAGAGCTCTAGCTCTGCTCAGAGCCCGATCTGGCAGAGTTTTCTGGCGCGAGGCTGCTCGGCCGGGGGCTCGCCTTGCCCAGTCTTGCCTTGCTTTTAGGGCTACCTCCCCAGGAAGGAGCTGTCTGAGCGAGCCTGGGAGTCGCCACTGGGTGCCTTCTTTGCCTCAGCTCCAATCCTGCCTTGCCTTTGCACATAGGTGCAGGCGTCGTTGGGGAGGGCTTAGGGGCTGGGTGGGTTGCACACTGCCAAGGGCTCCAGCAGTGAGAACTCTGTCAGAGGGATGGGAAGGGCAACTGCAGGGCTCTCCAGCGGTTGCTTGGCCACCCAGATTCAGCGCCACACGGAGAGCACCAGGCTCCCAGGGCCCCTGGCTGGGGTCTTCTGTCCGGACACCCGGAGGCTGATTCCGTGGGCGCCCAGAAAGTGTATGACAGAGGTAGGGTTCCCTAGCACTCTCCTCCCCAGCAGAGACATGTGCAGGTGTTTGGGCCTGATCCTGCGTGTCTGGGTTCCCGCCCACAGCCCCAACTCAGGGGAAGCAGCCCCTGAGGCAAGACCTGCTGGAGGAGCCCTGCGCCCCGCCTGATAGGCGAGTGCACAGCCAGCAGGGAAGCGAGCCTCCTCGGGGGAAGAGGAGGCAGCCCAGCCCCGTCAAGTTGAAAGCCCTGCTTGCACGGAGCTAAGTGTGCCTCAGTACAGCAGATCTCTAGCTCTGTTCAGAGGCCCGATCTAGCAGAGTTCATGTCGCCAAGATGCTCTGCCATAGGCGAGCCTTGCGCAGACTTGCCTTGCTTTTAGGCTCCCTCCCCAGGAAGGAGCAGGCTGTGTGAGGCTGGAAACGCCACTGGCGCCTTCCTGGCTTCAGCTCTACCCTGCCTTGCCTTTGCACTTAGTTCCCAGCGTCCTTGAGGAGGGCTTAGGGGCTGGTGGGTTGCACACTGCCAAGGGCTCCAGCAGTGAAAGCTCTGTCAGAGGGAAGCGAAGGGCAACAGCAGGGCTCCTTCAGCGGTTGCTTGGCCGCCCAGACTAAGCGCCGCACGGAAGCACCAGGTTCCAAGG
>NW_017211477.1:0-1113 GCF_001704415.2 Capra hircus
ACAGACGTAGGTTCCTAGCACTCTCCTCCCCAGCAGAGACATGTGCAGGTGTTGGGCCTGATCCTGCGTGTCTGGGTTCCTGCCCACAGCCCCAACTCAGGGAAGCAGCCCCTGAGGCAAGACCTGCTGGAGGAGCCCTGCGCCCCCGCCTGATAGCGAGTGCACAGCCAGCAGGAAGCGAGCCTCCTCGGGGAAGAGGAGGCAGCCCAGCCCGTCAAGTTGAAAGCCCTGCTTGCACGGAGCTAAGCGCCTCCAGTACGCAGAGCTCTAGCTCTGCTCAGAGCCCCGATCTGGCCAGAGTTCCTGCGCGAGCTGCTCTGCCGGGGCTAGCCTTGCCCAGACTTGCCTTGCTTTTAGGCTGCCTCTCCAGGAAGGAGGCAGCAGCAGGAGCCTGGGAGTCGCCACTGGCGCCTTTCTTGCCTCAGCTCCCAATCCTGCCTTGCCTTTGCACTTTAGGTCCCAGTCCTCCTTAAGGAGAGCTTAGGGGCTGGTGGGTGGTTGCACACTGCCAAGGGCTCCAGCAGTGAGAATTCTGTCAGAGGGAAGGGAGGCAACTGCAGGGCTCCTCCAGCGGTTGCTTGGCCGCCAGATCAGCGCCACACGGAGAGCACCAGGCTCCCAGGGCCCCTGGCTGGGGTTTCAGCCCCGCACACACGGAGGCTGATTCCTTGGGTGCCCAGAAAGTGTATGACAGACGTAGGTTCCCTAGCACTCTCCTCCCCAGCAGAGACATGTGCAGTGTTTGGGGCCTGATCCTGCGTGTCTGGTTCCTGCCCACAGCCCCCAACTCAGGGGAAGCAGCCCCTGAGGCAAGACCTGCTGAGGAGCCCTGCGCCCCGCCTGATAGGCGAGTGCACAGCCAGCAGGGAAGCGAGCCTCCTCGGGGAAGAGGAAGCAGCAAGTCCCCGTCAAGCTGAAATCCCTGCTTCCACGAGCTAAGTGCGACTCCAGTACGGCAGATCTCTAGCTCTGTTCAGAGCCCGATCTGGCAGAGTTCCTGGCACCAAGATGCTCTGCCATAGGCGAGCCTTGCGCAGATTGCCTTGCTTTAGGCTCCCTCCCCAGGAAGGAGCAGGCTTGTGAGCTCGGGGAACGCCACTGGCGCCTTCCTGG
>NW_017211478.1:0-1108 GCF_001704415.2 Capra hircus
GGAATGCCCGAGAGGCCCCCAAGCACTCGCATGGGGACTGGCCTTTCCTGAGGCCACCAGAGCGGGTCGGCCTGAGGTCCCGTCGTAAGTCAAGAGCACCTGCTGTACCTCGAGAAAATCCAGGAGGTTCTCCCCTCCAGGCGAGATGAGGCCCATTTCCGCTAATGCGTCACGAGGTTAATCACACCTAACCTCTGGAACTCCCAAAGGGTCCTTCACACTTTTGCTGCAACTTAAGAAGTTCCCGACATACTCGTCTCCACTCCAGAGGAAGCACGAGAGTCCCGCCACATCCAGAGGAGCCCGTTTCCATCTCATACCGTCGAGAGGAGGGATACTTTCCCAGCGTGTTCGGGAAAGAATTCTCGTCGTTCCCGCGGTCGGCATCTCAAAGAGGAGGCACTCTCCACAGGAAAGGCGAGAGGGAACTCCAGGGTCGTGCCACCATTCCCACAGTCCCCCAGATGTCTCAGTCTATTCCAGGGAAACCTGTTTTCCCTGCACTGCCTCGACTTTCAAGCCTAGGATCGACTCACACCACGGTGGCACGTGGGACAGCCCTGTGGGAAAGCCTCCTGGGAAAGCCTCATGGGAAAGCCTCGAGTGAAAGTCACAGATCCCTTGATCCACGCGAAGGGAAGCGTGACACTGCTGCTACAGCTCGGGATGAAAGCGCCCGTGCATGCCCCCCACTCGAGACGAGGACTGACTTCCATGGGGAGACTCCAGAAGTACACCAAAGATCCATGTCGGCACTGGAGAGGAATCCTCAGGTTCGGGCACTGACTCCACAAAGGTCTTAGGACCCAGCATCGACGGGACTGGAGTCCCGAGAGGCCCGCGAGCAACTCGCAAGGGGACTGGCCTTTCCTGAGGCCACCGAGCGGACTCTGAGGTCCCCGTCGTAAGTCGAGAGCACCTGCCGCAACTCGAGAAAATCCAGGAGGTTTCTCCCTCCAGGCGAGATGAGGCCCATTCGTGCTGAGGCGTCTCGAGGCTAATCAGACCTAACCTCTGGAACATACAAAGGGACCGTCACACCCCTTGCTGCAACTCAAGAAGTTCCCCGACATACCCGTCTCCACTCGAGAGGAAGCACGAGCGTCCC
>NW_017211479.1:0-1101 GCF_001704415.2 Capra hircus
CAATCTCGCCTGCCGCCGGTCTTCCTCCTGCCCTCCGCACTGGGTACCATCCCTCTGGGGTCATCCCAGTGGGCACAGCAGCCGCAAGCATCCCAGTATCATGCATCGAACGCTGGACATGGGGGCGATTCGTTTAGATTATTTATGGAACATACATGTTTCAATAGCGATTTCCCAAATTATCCCACGCTCTCCTCTCCCACAGGAGTGCAAAAGACTATTCTCCGTATCATCTCTGTCTTCTTTTTTTGCTGTCTCACATACAGGGTTATCGTTACCATCTTTCTAAATTCCATATATATGCATTAGTATACTGTATTGGTGTTTTTTTTCAGGCTTACTTCACTCTGTATAATAGGCTTCAGTTTCATCCACCTCATTAGAACTGATTCAAATGTATCCTTTTTAATGGCTGAGTAATACTTCCATTGTGTATAAGTACCACTGCTTTCTTATCCATCCATCTGCTGATGGACATCTAGGTTGCTTCCATGTCCTGGCTATTGTAAACAGTGCTGGCGATGAACATTGGGGTACACGTGTCTCTTTCAATTCTGGTTTCCTCAGTGTGTATGCTCAGCAGTGGGTATTTCTGGGTCATAAGGCACTTCTATTTCCAGTTTTTTAAGGAATTACCTCTAATATATTTTGTGAAATTAAGGGAAAAAAACCCCATAAAGTACCATCAAGTTCCAGCCTGCTTGAAGGAGAGCTAGAGTACCTGGTTGGTAGATTTGAGGTGGTTGATGTGTCTTGCAGGGAAAATGTGCTCATGCTGGACTAGCTGCCTGATACAAGGCCATAGATCTGATCTGAATCCTCTCTAAGCATGCCACTCCAAATTGTCCTGCAGCTGATAGGAAAAGACACTGCCATAGTTTCATGGCTGTTCCTAGCCAACTGTATCCAGAACCATCTTGAAATTCTTCATGATTTTATCTTTGAATTTATGTTTAGTAAGTGAAGTTCAATGGGACAATAGATCATGTTTCATGAGCAGAGAAGAATATGTGGAACAAAGAAAAAAAGCTTTGTATTTAGTACCTTAACAGCAATTTCCCTTGCTTTTGAAAAAACAACGATGTATCATTATTCTCAATG
>NW_017211480.1:0-1095 GCF_001704415.2 Capra hircus
TTAATTAACAGGTATGTGAAGCTCTAAATATCAGTGGAAATTACATACAGCATATAGGCCCCAGTGTTCTGGAATGGTGGAAAGAAACAACCAAACTCTTGAAGAGACACTTTCAAAATGGATCATAGAGAGACTGACTGTACATGGATGGGGCTTGCTTCCGGCAGACTTACTCATATTACGGGTAACTGCACGTTCCCATAGTTGTTGTCCTTATGAAATTTTCTATGGAGACCGCCTCCCACAGTGAGGCAGGTGTTAGCAGATTTGCACAAGTAAGGGGGTGGGATTTCACAGCAGATGGGAACAATTAGGTAAGGTAATAAATCAGGTAACTAAGTTTGTATAAAAAAGAATATCATTCCCCTTGAGGAACAAGATTCATGAATTTGTGCTCAGTGATCAGGTGTGGCTCAATGACTGGAAACACAATTCCTTGGGCCTGACATCGGAAAGGTCCTTATACTGTTGTTTTAGCCACAATTCTGAAAGAGATGGGGAATACCAGAGCCACCTAACCTGGCCTCTTGAGAAATCTGGATGAAGGTCAGGAAGCAACAGTTAGAGTAGGACATGGAACAAAGACTGGTTCCAAAAAAGGAAAAAGGAGTATGCAAAGGCTGTATATTGTCACCCTGTTTATTTAACTTCTATGCAGAGTACATCATGAAAAATGCTGGGATGGAAGATACATGAGCTGGAATCAAGATTGCCGGTAGAAATACAATAAACTTAGATATGCAGATGACAACCACCATTATGGCTGAATGTGAAGAGGAACGGGTATGTCGGGAACTTCTTGAGTTGCAGCAAGGGTGTGAAGGACCCTTTGGAAGTTCCAGAGGTTAGGTGTGGTTAGTCTCTCGAGATGCCTCAGCAGAAAAGTGCCTCATGTCGCCTGGAATGGAGAGGCTCCTGATATTCCCGAGTTTCAGCAGGTGCTCTCGAGTTACGACGGGGACTTCAGGGACCCGCTCTGGCGGCCGCAGGAAACGCCAGTCATCATGCGTGTTGCTAGGGGCCTCTCGTGATTCCTCTCCGTCGATGCCGGGGCCTAAGACCTTGTGTGGGATCGGCCGGAAGCTGAGGATTCCT
>NW_017211481.1:0-1094 GCF_001704415.2 Capra hircus
TTCGTGCACCCATTCCCAGAGGCCCCCAGATGTCTCAGTCCATTCCATGGAAACCTGTTTCTCCTGCACTGCCTCGACTTTCTAGCCTAGATCGGACACCACAACACGGTGGCACGTGGGACAGCCCTTGGGAAAGTCTCGTGAGAAAGCCTCGTGGAAAAACACTCGTGGGAAAGCCTCGAGGGAAAGCCGCAGATACCTTGATCCACGCGAAGGGAAGAGTGACACTGCTGCTACAGCTCGGGAGGAAAGCGCACGTGCATGCCCCCACTCGAGATGAGGACTGACTCCCGTGGGGAGACTGGAGAAGTACCCCAAGATCCTTGTCAGCACGCAAAGGAATCCTCAGGTTCCGGCACCGACTCCACACAAGGTCTTAGGCCCTGGCATCGACGGGAGAGGAACCCCGAGAGGGCCCTGAGTAACTCGCATGGGGACTGTCTTTCCTGAGGCCACCAGAGCGGGTCTCTGAGGTCCCTGTCGTAAGTCGAGAGCACCTGCCGCAACTCGAGAAAATCCAGGAGGTTCTCCCCTCCAGGCGAGATGAGGCCGATTTCCGCAGAGGCGACTCGAGGCTTATCACACCTGACCTCTGGAACTTCCAAAGGGTCCTTCACACCCTTGCTGCAACTCAAGAAGTTCCCCGACATACCCGTCTCGACTCGAGAGGAAGCACGAGAGTCCCGCCCACATCCAGAGGAGCCCCGTTTCCGCCTCCTAGCTCGAGAGGAGGTATCATTTCCCTCGTGGTCGGGAAAGAATTTCCGGCGTTCCCGTCGCATCTCAAGAGGAGGCCCTCTCCACAGGAAAGACGAGAGGAACTCCAGGGTCGTGCCACCATTCCCAGAGTCCCCCAGATATTTCAGTCCATTCCAGGAAAACTGTTTTCCTGCACTGCCTCGAATTCAAGCGAGGATCGACTCTCACCAAGGTGGCACGTGGGACAGCCCTGTGGGAAGCCTGTGGAAAGCCTCGTGGGAAAGCCTCGAGGGAAAGCCACAGATGCCTTGATCCACGCGAAGGGAAGCGTGACAATGCTGCTACAGCTCGGGAGGAAAGCGCACGTGCATGCCTCCCCTCGAGACGAGGCACTG
>NW_017211482.1:0-1091 GCF_001704415.2 Capra hircus
GAGGCCACCAGAGCGGGTCCCTGCGGTCCCCGTCGTAAGACGAGAGCACCTGCCGCAACTCGAGAAAATCCAGGAGGTTCTCCCCTCCAGGCGAGATGAGCCCATTTCCTCTGAGGCGTCCCTAAGGTAATCACACCTAACCTCTGGAACTTCCAGAGGCTCCTTCACACCCTTGCTGCAACTCAAAGAAGTTCCGGACATACTCGTCTCCACTCGAGAGGAAGCACGAGAGTCCCGCCCACATCCAGGAGGCCCAGTTTCCCGCCTCCTAGATCCAGAGGAGCGATCCTTTCCTGCGTGGTCGGAAAGATTCCCAGCGTTCACGCCGCATCTCAAGAGGAGCGCTCTCCACAGGAAAGGCGAGAGGAACTCCAGGTCGTTCCACCATTCCCAGAGTCCCCCCAGATGTCTCAGTCCATTGCAGGGAAACCTGTTTCTCTGCACTGCCTCGACTTTCAAGCCGAGGATCGACTTACACCACGGTGGCACGTGGGACAGCCCTGTGGGAAAGCCTGGTGGGAAAGCCTCGTGGAAAGCCTCGAGGGAAAGCCACAGATCCCTTGATCCATCCGAAGGGAAGCGTGACACTGCTGCTGCAGCTCGGGATGAAAGCGCACGTGCATGCCCCCACTCGAGACGAGGACTGACTCCACTGGGAGACGCCAGAAGTACCCCAAGATCCATGTCAGCACTGGAGAGAATCCTCAGGTTCCGGCACCGACTCCACACAAGGTCTTAGGCCCGGTGACGGGGAGAGGAATCCCAAGAGGCCTGCGAGCAACTCGCATGCGGGACTGGCCTTTCCTGAGGCACCAGAGCAAGTCCCTGAGTCCCTCGTAAGTCGAGAGCACCTGCCGCAACTATAGAAAAGTCCAGGAGGTTCTCCCTTCAGCGAGATGAGGCCCATTTCCGCTGAGGCGTCTCGAGGCTAATCACACTAAACCTCTGGAACTTCCAAAGGGAACTTTGCACCCTGGCTGCAAACTCAAGAAGTTCCCCGACATACCTGTCCCCACTCGAGAGGAAGCAGGAGAGTCCCGCCCACATCCAGAGGAGCCCCGTTTCCGCCTCCTAGCTCGAGAGGAGGGATC
>NW_017211483.1:0-1088 GCF_001704415.2 Capra hircus
CCCCTGCATCGACGGAGAGGAATCCGAGAGGCCTCAGAGGAACTCGCATGGGGACTGGCCTTTCCTGAGGCCACCCACAGCGGGTCCGCTGAGGTCCCCGTCGTAAGTCGAGAGCACCTGCCGCAACTCGAGAAAATCCAGGAGGTTCTCCCCTCCAGGCGAGCTGAGTCCCATTACCGCTGAGGTTTCTCAGGCTAATCACACCTTACCTCTGGAACTTCCAAAGGGTCCTTCACACCCTTACTGCAACTCAAGAAGTTCCCGACATACCCGTCTCCACTCGAGAGGAAGCACGAGAGTCCCGCCCACATCCAGAGGAGCCCCGTTTCCGCCTCCTACTCGAGAGGAGGGATCCTTTCCCTGCGTGTCGGGATAGAATTCCTGGTGTTCCGTCACATCTCAAGAGGAGGCGCGCTCCACAGGAAAGGCGAGAGGAACTCCAGGGTCGTGCCACCATTCCCAGAGTCCCCTGGATGTCTCAGTCCATTCCAGGGAAACCTGTTTTCCCTGCACTGCCTCGACTTTAAGCGAGGATCGACTCACATCACTGTGGCATGTGGGACAGCCCTGTGGGAAAGCCTCGTGGGAAAGCCCTCTTTGGAAAGCCTCGTGGAAAGCTCGAGGAATGCCACAGATCCCTTTTTCCACGGGAAGGGTAGCGTTACACTGCTGCTACAGCTCGGGAGAAAGTGCACTTGCATGCCCCACTCGAGACGAGGACTGACTCCGCCTGGGGAGACTCCAGAATACCCCAAGATCCATGTCAGCACTGGAGAGGAAACCTCAGGTTCTGGCACCGACTCCACACAAGGTCTTAGGCCCTGGCATCGACGTGAGAGGAATCCCGAGAGGCCCCCAGCAACTCGCATGGGACTGGACTTTCCTGAGGACACCAGAGCGGTTCTCTGAGGTACCCGTCGTAAGTCGAGAGCACCTGCCGCAAATCGAGAAAATCCAGGATGTTCTCCCCTCCAGGCGACATGAGGCCCATTTCCGCTGAGGTATCTCGAGGCTAATCACACTTTACCTAAGGAACTTCCAAAGGTCCTTCACACCTTGCTGCAACTCAAGAAGTTCCCTGATATACC
>NW_017211484.1:0-17639 GCF_001704415.2 Capra hircus
AAAAGAGATCAGGGCCCGTGTGTCTCCTTGATGCAGTTTTCTGAGCAGCTTGGGAAAACTAATTCCTAGTTCAGAACAGTCCTGCCCATGGGAAAGAGAGCTGCGGGAGTGTGTCTGCAGGGGTCGGAGTGCCATGCTGGGGTCCAATAACCGGTCCTCAATAGACCCCAGGACCAACAGCGTTGGGCCTCCCCTGCCTTCCGAAATGCCAAGCGAGAAGCAAAGCTATGCTCTATCAGAAGGAAAGAAAAGAGCAATCGATAGATGTTTCATGGCTGTTGCTGGCCGCACACACTTCAGGGTCCCCGAGAGGAACAGGCGCCCTGTGGCCCCTAGTCCATATGCCAGTTACACACAGGTGGTCCCCAATGGAGGAAGACCAAGAATTTTCCCTGACAGACCTAGCTCACTAGAGCTCTCCTAAACAGGGCAAAAGGGTAAGTAGAACAGACCTGTGGATGTGACTCTGCACTTTCCCAGCGACGCATAGGGGCCCTCACTACGGCCCCATGGGCTCCAGGGAAAATTGTCACTTGAAAAATGACCTCCAAGAAGCCAACTTTTTCAAGGCAGGCGTGGGATAACATGAGTTCACAAGATGCGGGAAAAGTGATCGTCCTTTCAGGAAGAAGAAGGCAGCACCCAGTGTGTGTTGCAAGGCCTGTATTGGAGAGAACTGGTTAGCTCCTTCCAAGGGGAGACTCCAGGTCTGCTCAGCAGGACCGAAATTCCAGAGGCAAGCACCATTGCATCTCCCCTTCCTTTCTGAGCCTTGGAAAAGACATGCCTAGCTTTATAGGCGGTTATTGCTCATGCGAAAATGAAGCAGGATGTCAGGAATGTGTCAGACATGGACTGGGTGCCCTTCCGGGTTCAGCTCCGTGAGGGCCTTCCACTCAAAGTAGAGTCCCATGCCTCTTGGGAGAATGGCCCGCTTGCCTCCAATTGCAAAGGCTGGAAGCAAATAGTTCTATCAATGGGTAGAAAGAGGGAATTGGATGGATGTGGAAGCTGTTGCTGGGCCGCACTGTTCAGGCCCCCCACCCCCTGCCGGCCCGAGAGAAATCAGGCCCTGTGCCCCTAGTCCTGGTGCAGTTCAACAATAGAATGTGTCCCATAGGAGCGCCAAGAATGTTCCTGACAGACTAAGGCTCACTAGAGCTCTCACTAACAGAGCACAAGGGGATGGGACACGATGTGGGTCTGGGCTCTGCCTTTCGCGCTGGGATGTGGAGCCGCTCCTATGGCCCCTGGGCTCCAAGGAAGGTTGCCCTGAATAAATGACGCTCCAAGAAGCGCTTTCCACCACTGCTGAGAACGTGGAAGTTCTCGGATGCAGGGAAAGCGAGTGTCCTTCGGGAAAGAAAGGAGTCACCTGTTATCATGACTTACTAGAATAGTAGGTACCTTCGCGGTTGGGCAGAGGCCTTCCCTACTGATCTGAAAAAGAAAATGAAGTAGGCTACGTCTGAATTTGAAGAAAATAATCCCAGACTTGGGTTTCCAACCAGTATAGAATCCGAACAATGGCCCCGTCTTTGTAGCCGGTTAAATTAATCAGGTATGTGAAGCTCTAAATATCAGTGGAAATTACATACAGCATATAGGCCCCAGATGTTCTGGAATGGGGAAAGAAACAACCAAACTACTTGAAGAGACACTTTCAAAATGGATCAATAGAGAACTGACTGTTAACGTGGATGGGCTTTGCTTCCGGCAGACTTTACTCATATTACGGTACCGCACGTTCAACACAGTTGTTGTCCCTTATGATTTTCTATGGGAGACCCCCCCACAGTGAGGCAGGTGTTAGCAGATTTGCCACAATGTAAGGGGGTGGGATTTCACAGGCAGATGGAAAATAGGTAAGGTAATAAATCAGGTAACTAAGTTTGTATAAAAAGAAATATCAATCCCCGCTTGAGGCACAGGATTCATGAATTTGCTGCTCAGTGAAATCAGGTGGTAGGCTCAATGACTGGACGACAATCTCCTTGCCTGTACATCGGAAAGGTCCTTTTACTGTTGTTTAGCTACAATTCTGAAAGAGATGGAATACCAGACGCACCTAAACCTGCCTCTGTTGAGAATCTGGATGAAAGGTCAGGAAGCACAGTTAGAGCAGGACATGGAACAACAGATCTGGTTCCAAAAAAGGAAAAGGAGTATGTCAATGCTGTATATTGTCACACTGTTTTATTTTAACTTCTATGGGCAGAGTAGCATCAATGAAAAATGCTGGATGGAAAGATACATAAGCTGGAATCAAGAATTGCGGTAGAAATATCAATCAACTTTAGATATCAGATGACACCAAAACCAAATTATGGCAGAACGTAAGAGGAACGGGTAATGTCGGGAAATCTTCCCTTGAGTTGCAGCAAGGGTGTGAAGGACCCATTGGAAGTTCCAGAAGGTTAGGTGTGATTAGTCTCGAGATGCCTCAGCGGAAATGGGCCCTATGTCGCCTGGAACGGAGAGGCTCCATGATATTCCAGAGTTCAGCAGGTGTCATCGAGTTACGATCAAGGGATTCAGGGACCCGCTCTGGCGGACCGCAGGAAAGGCCATTTATCATGCGTGTTGGCAGGGGGCTCTCTGATTCCTCATCCCATCGAGCCGGGGCCTAAAGACCTTGTGTGGAGTCGGGGCCGGAAGCTGAGGATTCCTCTCCGCAGTGCTGACATGGATTTTGGGTACTTCTGGAGTCTCCCAAAGGAGTCGGGCCTCGTCTCGAGTGGGGCATGAGCGTGCCCATTCCTCCCATGCTGATAGAAGGCAGTGGTCAGCTTCCCCTTGCGTGACCAAGGGATCTGTGGCTTTCCCTCGAGTCTTTTCCACACGAGGCTTTCCAGCAGGTGTCCGAAACGTGTCAGCGGTGGATGTGAGTCGATCCCCGATGAAAGCCAAGGCAAGGCAGGGAAAACAGGTTTCCTGTGGAACGGACTGAGATAATGCTGGGGGAGACTTGAATGGTGGCACGACCCTGCATTTCCTCTTCACCTTTCCTATTGGAGAGCGCCTCCTCTTGGAGATGCGATGGGAATGCCGGGAATTCTTTTCCCGACCAACAAGCAGGGAAAGATCCGTCCTCTCGAGTTATGACCGGAAACGGAGTTGCCTCTGGACGTGCCGGGACCCTCGTGCTTCCTCTTGAGTGGGAAACGGTATGTCGAGGAAGCTTTCTTGAGTTGCAGCATGGCTGTGAAAGACTCTTTGGTAAGTTCCAGAGTCAAGTGTGGATTACCTCGAGACACTCAGTGGAGAAACGGGCCTTCATCTCGCCTGCAGGGGAGAGGCCTCCTGGATTTTACTTCTCGAGTTGCGGCAGGTGCTCTCGACTTACAACGGGGACATCAGGATCCCGCTCTGGTGGCCTCAGGAAAGGCAGGTCCCCATACGAGTTGCTCGGGGCCTCTCGGGATTCCTCTCCCCTCGATGCCGGGGCCTAAGTCCTTGTGTGGAGTCTGTGCCGGAACCTGAGGATTCCTCTCCAGGGCTGACATGGATCTTGGGGTACTTCTGTAGTCTCCCCAGGGGAGTCAGTCCTGGTCTCGAGTGTGGACATGCAAGTGCGCTTTCCTCCCGAGCTGTAGCAGCAGTGTCACGCTTCCCTTCGCTTGGATCAAGGGATCTGTGGCTTTCCCTCAGGCTTTCCCATTAGGCTTTCCCACCAGGCTTTCCCACCAGGCTTTCCAACGATGCTTTCCCCCAGTGATGTCCCACGTGCCACCGTGGTGTCAGTCGATCCTCGGTTTGAAAGTCGAGGCAGTGCCGGGGAAACAGGCTTCCCTGGAATGGACTGAGACATCTGGGGGACTCTGGGAATGGTGGCACGACCCTGGAGTTCCTGTCGCCTTTCCTGTGGACAGCGCCTCCTCTTGAGATGCGACGGGAACGCCGGGAATTCTTTCCCGACCACGCAGCAAAAGGATCCCTCCTCTCGAACTTGGAGGCAGAAACGGGGCTCCTCTGGATGTGGCGTGACTCTCGTGCTTCCTCTCGAGTGGAGACGGGTATGTTGGGGAACTTCTTGAGTTGCAGCAAGGGTGTGAAGGATCCTTTGGAATTCCAGAGGTTAGGTGTGTTAGAGTCGAGACGCCTTAGCGGAAATGGGCCTCATCTCCCCTGGAGGGAGAATCTCCTGGATTTTTTCGAGTTGCGGTACGTGCTCTCGCCTTACGACGGGGACCGCTGGGACCCGCTCTGGTGGCCTCAGGAAAGGCCAGTCCCCTTGCGAGTTGCTCGGGGGCCTCTCGGGATTCCTCTCCCGTCGATGCCAGGGCCTAAGACCTTGTGTGGAGTCGGTGCCTGCCGGGGTCCAGCCCCGGTGGATCCAGGGAATTCGAAGGGGTGGACGGCGTTGGCGTGGAAAGACTTGTTTGTTTATTAATGTAAGATTAGATTAAGAAACTATAGTGTAGTAAGAAGATTAAGTGGAGGAAGAGGGCTGAATAGCTTGGTTTACGCGGAAGGCCAATAAAATTCCAGACAAGGAATTTGCACCATCTACGTTGGGCACCCGGCTCACGCTTGAATATCTAAGGGTGCCTCGCCTTAAGCTCCCTTTCGTGCGGGTCTTAACAGCCGGGGCAAGTAAGTAGACCTGGCGAGCCTCCGCGCCCCAGATGGAGATTCAGCCTGAAGTTAAAGTAAAGAGCAGAGAGAGGGAAGGGGAGAGAAGAAGAGAGAGAGAGAGACATGGGGGGAGCCAGAGTCCCAAGAAACCAGGCCGAGAGACTAGTTCGAGAAACTGGCCCCCATCCTTTATTGTTCAGAAGGCCTTTTATACTTTTGATAAAACACGGAGATCAATGGGTAACACAAAATTATGTAGCGTTCACAACCCAGATTCTTTCCGTATATCAGTTTGTATACAAAAGGTCTCAGGTGATTTACATTATCTTTTGGCCAAGAGTCTTGTTAACACTTTTTGGCTCTCTTCCTTAATGAATGTTAATTTTGTTTCCCCTGAAGTGTTTTTTTTTTTTTTAATCTGCATCTCCTTAAAGCATTAAAGTTACATCTCTATAGAACAAAGGTGCAGTGGGATATAACAAAGAAGGTACTTAACTCAAAGATCTAATGTTGCTAATACCAGGTCTACTACTTGTTTTTCTATATACCAACTATATCTAAAAATAAAGGATATGAAAATTTGGCAGCAAGCATTGACCCAAAAAATGAAACCTTTAATCAGTCCTATTCTAAAGATTTTGACTCCTCGGAAGCTCCTACATTCCTAGGATGTTTTAAGCTTCCTGTGCCTCCTGCGGTCAGGAGGCCTCAAACAATCACATGCGCAGCTGTACGAGTCCTGCAGGCAGGCTAGAAAGCCATCGGAGGGGTTTTTGGATTGAAACACTCTTTCAAATGCAGAAGACTAAAGCCCTGATTTGACTTTTTCCAGAGAATGTCAGAAGAGTGGAAAAGCAGAGCAGAAAAGCCGGCAGATTTTTGTTGGGGTACGTGCTTAGGAATTTCCAGAGGGGTCCCTGAAGTCTGAGCACGCCTTGCGTATGTCAGCTTCCTTCCTCATGACCTTGTCACGGGCGGGATTCCTCACACTGGCTCCCAGCATCTCACCCTTTTTTATTTTAAATAATTAATTATTTTTGTTTAAAATCAGGTGCAGTTCGGTCGCGAGATTCCGAATGCTCTGCCGAAGAATCTAGACAATACAGGGAAGAATGATTACGAGGAGCAAGATTATAAAGAGTAGACAGAATAGTCTTTCCAGAAATGAAGTTAGAGAAAGTGTGGAAAAAGTCATTGGCTTCTCCTGCGGTGGTAAAATCTAATCGGGAGTGTTCCAAGGTCTGAATCTGGTTATGCAGTTTCCCTAAGTCTAAACTAATATCTGAGCTGTTCCAAAACACCTAAAACTTGATTTTTTAACATATTGGGCATTTACACTTGTTGAGTCAATGACCGCTGCCATAGTAACAATAACAGTTATTGTAACACAGCAAGAACATAATTATCATATCAATAAGTTGTTACAGTTACAGGACATCTTTAAAACCACAAAAGAGCAGACATTACTTTGAGGAGTTAAACAAGATGAAAACATCCATGGTTCACAAGTTGCTACATTAGGTACGTTAAGTTTTCTGGAATCATTGGTGAAAAGAAGAACATAAGGAGAGGATAGACAAGCCAAAATAGAGTAAATAGAGTCATTTTCTGGTTGGAGTTTGCGCTGCAGCAGCTGTTAGTCCCGCCGGGATCTTGATGTTTCTTTTGCCTCTTCTGCCGGTGGGAGCAGCGGCCTTCACCCCGCCCTCTGACACTGGCGCTGTAACGGGGCTGCGAGTGCGGTGCACTGGGTTCCGTCAGTCAGGCTGGCCCCGCCCGCAGCTTTTGGTGCACGGCTGTTTCCCCGCGGCGGTGGCGGCAGAGAAGTTCCCTTTTTCTTTTGTGGCGAATCAGTCTGTCCGGGATCCAAATTGACGAATCTGCACCCTGTGGAAAAAATATAAACACTTCCTCGACCCGCAGCAAATTCTGGGTCGGGATCTTTTTGTTATCTGGAGATCTTTTTGCTTTACCAATGGCTTTTTATTTTACTGTTCCAAACGAATCAGCATTTAACTTATTACAAAGAGAACATGTTGTAAAATCTGATGGGGGAAAACTATACTTAATTTCTCCTTTTTTAATTTTTGAATTAACAAAGCACGTGAGGGTAAATGATGCAAGATCTGATCACAAGAATTTCCTATAGCAATCTGCCAATCAGCAAACATTTGAAAAGCATCAAGTTGTTTTTTGTTATATGGAATTACAATTTTTGATGGCTCTTTACTGAACAATTTAATAAATCAGTATGCTTGAATTAATCTTTTAAATTAATATGTCAGTAATTTTTTCTTAGGCAGAGGCCATTGTTCCACCAAGTTGGGATAAGATAAAACTATTTTTGGGGGGTCATTAGATGGAACCAATGGGCCTTCTTGTCACAAGCATCCTGTAGGTATACATTTTGTGGCAAGAATAATTTAATCTCCTTTTTTGGCAATATTAATCTTAATTAACTGATCATTTAAAGCCTCATTCACTTTAACGAAAGCCAACTGTGTCACACTAGTCAACTTTTTCTTAGAACTGGGATTAGGATTGTTATTTTTCAGCAATCAAACAAAAGGCTTTAAATCTACAAAAGTCAGTTTTAAATGTGGGCATATCCAATTAATATCACCTAATAATTTTTGGAAATCATTTAAAGTTAGTAAACAATCTCTCAGCAGCTTTAAAAGGACATTATCAGTTTTAAAACTTTTGGCAGACCCAAATATAAGAAGCAAGAAAAGCTTTTTTAATGATCTTTTTATAACCCAAATCTGGTCTATAGCCTTTTAGATGACAAGTAACCATTTAATCTTTGCTTGAATACTTCCAGCAACGGGGAGCTCACTATTCACCAAGGTTTTAAACTCTCTCTCACCTCTTACTCTATAGCATTTTTATCCTGCATACCACCTTTTCTAATCCCACCAACTCCTTTTCAGTAGTATATGTTGTCCAGGAGCTGCGCTAGTCTCTCAGCAATGTAAGAAACGTCTTGTCTATTGTCTAACAGCCATGACATTTTATATCTTTAAAAAATCTTTTAAAGGCCTAGAAGCTGCAATTTTTTGCACCCAAAAAGCTAGATCTAGATCCTCTGGGGCTTTTTTTGTCTGGTTTTTCTGTCTGGTAATAAGGTAAAAGCAAAAGCTGTGCTATTTTTTAATTTTAATTGCACAGTTTTAGCAGGTGGCAATATCAAAACTTCAATTTTTTTTAGTATAATCAGAATTTACTACACAAGACACTACCGAAATTTTTTGAAAAGAAAGCAAGCTATGCCCCAGCACAAGTCTTACAATGTCCTCAGGCAGGGGACTAGCCACTGGAATCTGAGTCAGGAGCTATTATTATTAAGGTGGTGGAACTGAGGTCCAGGCCTGAGCTACCTGGGGTTGTTTGGTACGGCTTGTTATCTCTGTTTAGCAAGACATTTTGGCAAAAAATGTTCTATTTGGCCTCAAGAGAAACATTTTGCATTTGTTAAGTCCTTTTTATTACGAATATTTTTTTTTTTTTTCCTGTTTTTCTTCCTTTTTTTTTTTTTGTTGGGTGAGGCCCCTCCTGAGGGGATTTTATGCAAGGAACAAGCTCTGTTTTAAAAGCTCTTTTGCTCAAAAATATTGTCACTATCGTTTTCAAACTTAAGCAATGTTCTGGGAGGCTTTGGATATAAAGTGGGGAGTTCTTAAGCCCTGGGAGGCGCAAGCAGAGGTTGCAGTGGTCGCCTTAAATAAGACAACTCTTTTAAAGGTTTGGTTTGTGTAGAGGGGGAGGGGGCTCTCCAGGGCGCTCGGCCGCTGCGTCCTATAAGCACCCTCCTTCCTCGGGAGGAAGAGTACAGTCTCTCTCCTTTTGTTTGCCAATGGCAGAAAATATGATCTGCGTAATAGGTGGAGACCCACTACGATCCACTGCTATAGTCTCTCCCATAGGCTATCTAACTAACAGCCTCATGACGGGGGTCCAGAACATTTGTAATAATATTTTACAGAGCAAAAGCATTTACAGGCCCATGCAAAGTATAATTAGTTTTTAGCTGTTTTATTACCTTTATCCAAGTATCTAAATCTCTTTTCTGGAAACCAAGGACATTGGTCTCGTAACACGAGCCTTTTAATCTTTAATTTGTCTTTTTTGTTTAACAGTTACAAAATTACTTGTATAAAGAGGTGTCATTGTTTTGAGTCATTGTTACCCGTGTCAGAAAATTAAGAGTTATAGAAAAGTCTGCCTTGACAAAAAGGTTTTACCTTAGCCAAGGGGGTTTTGTTTTAAACCCTAAGATAGCAGGTTTCTTTTCAACCTCTAGAGCACCAGGTTTCTCTTAAACCCTTGAACACTTCCCACTCGTCCTCACCCTGTCTATCCTACAGGGGGTCCGCGGCACCCTGAGTGGGGTCCTAGCCGTCCCGAACACTCAACACTGGGGGAGTACCCGAAAGTACTCCGGGGGAGTGATTAAGTCACTCCGGGGGGGAGCAACAGAGAGTGCTCCGGGGGGAGCAACAGAGAGTGCTCCGGGGGAGCTTTTGCTCCGAGGAACCTACCTTCGAATAGCCTGTTCCGGGCACCACTTGCCGGGTCCAGCCCGGTGGATCCAGGGAATTCGAAGGGTGGACGGCGTTGGTGTGGAAAGACTTGTTTGTTTATTAATGTAAGATTAGATTAAGAAACTATAGTGTAGTAAGAAGATTAAGTGGAGGAAGAGGGCTGAATAGCTTGGTTTACGCGGAAGGCCAATAAAATTCCAGACAAGGAATTTGCACCATCTACGTTGGGCCACCGGCGCCCGCTTGAATATCTAAGGGTGCCTCACCTTAAGCTCCCTTTCGTGCGGGTCTTAACAGCCGGGGCAAGTAAGTAGACCTGGCGAGCCTCCGCGCCCCAGATGGAGATTCAGCCTGAAGTTAAAGTAAACAGCAGAGAGAGGGAAGGGGAGAGAAGAAGAGAGAGAGAGAGACATGGGGGGAGCCAGAATCCCAAGAAACCAGGCCGAGAGACTAGTTCGAGAAACTGGCCCCCATCCTTTATTGTTCAGAAGGCCTTTTATACTTTTGATAAAACACGGAGATCAATGGGTAACACAAAATTATGTAGCGTTCACAACCCAGATTCTTTCCGTATATCATTTTGTATACAAAAGGTCTCAGGTGATTTACATTATCTTTTGGCCAAGAGGCTTGTTAACACTTTTTGGCTCTCTTCCTTAATGAATGTTAATTTTGTTTCCCCTGAAGTGTTTTTTTTTTTTTAATCTGCATCTCCTTAAAGCATTAAAGTTACATCTCTATAGAACAAAGGTGGAGTGGGATATAACAAAGAAGGTACTTAACTCAAAGATCTAATGTTGCTAATACCAGGTCTACTACTTGTTTTTCTATATACCAACTATATCTAAAAATAAAGGATATGAAAATTTGGCAGCAAGCATTGACCCAAAAAATGAAACCATTAATCAGTCCTATTCTAAAGATTTTGACTCCTCGGAAGCTCCTACATTCCTAGGATGTTTTAAGCTTCCTGTGCCTCCTGTGGTCAGGAGGCCTCAAACAATCACATGCGCAGCTGTACGAGTCCTGCAGGCAGGCTAGAAAGCCATCGGAGGGGTTTTTGGATTGAAACACTCTTTCAAATGCAGAAGACTAAAGCCCTGAATTGAATTTTTCCAGAAAATGTCAGAAGAGTGGAAAAACAGAGCACAAAAGCCGGCAGTTTAGTTGGGGTACGTGCTTAGGAATTTGCAGAGGGGTCCCTGAAGTCTGAGCACGCCTTGCATATGTCAGCTTCCTTCCTCATGACCTTGTCATGGGCAGGATTCCTCACACTGGCTCCCAGCAGGTGCCGGAACCTGAGGATTCCTCTCCAGTGCTGACATGGATCTTGGGGTACTTCTGGAGTCTCCCCAGGGGAGTCAGTCCTCGTCTCGAGTGGGGGCATGAACGTGCGGTTTCCTCTCGAGCTGTAGGAGCAGAGTCACGATTCCCTTCGCGTGGATCAAGGGATCTGTGGCTTTCCTCGAGGCTTCCCACGAGGCTTTCCCACGAGGCTTCCCAGGGCTGCCACGTGCCACCGTGGTGAGTCCATCCTCGTCTTGAAAGTCGAGGCAGTGCAGGGAAAACAGGTTTCCCTGGAATGGACTGAGACATCTGGGGACTCTGGGAATGGTGGCACGACCCTGGAGTTCCTCTCGCCTTTCCTGTGGAGAGCGCCTCCTCTTGAGTTGCGACGGAAACGCCGGAATTCTTTCACGCAGGGAAAGGATCCATCCTCTCGAGCTAGGAGGCGGAAACGGGGCTCCTCTGGATGTGGGCGGGACTCTCGTGCTTCCTCTCGAGTGGAGACGTGTATGTGGGGGAACTTCTTGAGTTGCAGCAAGGGTTTGAAGGACCCTTTGGAAGTTCCAGAGGTTAGGTGTGATTTGCCTCGAGACGCTTCTGCGGAAATGGGCCTCATCTCGCCTGGGGGGAGAACCTCCTGGATTTTCTCGAGTTGCGGCAGGTGCTCTCGACTTAGGATGAGGACCTCAGGGACCCGCTCTGGTGGCCTCAGGAAAGGCCAGTCCCCATGCGAGTTGCGGGGCCTCTCGGAATTCCTCTCCCATCGATGCCGGCCTAAGATCTTGTGTGGAGTCCGTGCCGGAACCTAAGGATTCCTCTCCAGTGCTGACATGGTCTTTGGGTCCCAGGGGAGTCAGTCCTCGTCTCGAGTGGGGCATGCACGTGCGCTTTCCTCCCGAGCTGTAGCAGCATTGTCACACTTCCCTTTGCGTGGATCTAGGGATCTGTGGCTTTTCCTCGAGGCTTTCCCACGAGGCTTTCCCACAGGGCTGTCCCACGTGCCACCGTGGTGTGAGTGGATACTCGGCTTGAAAGTCGAGGCAATGCAGGGAAAATAGGTTTCCCTGGAATAGACTGAGAAATCTGTGGCACTCAGGGAATGGTGTCACGACCCTGGAGATCCCCTCGTGTTTCCTGTGGAGAGCGCCTCCTCTTGAGATGCGACCGGAACACCGGGAATTCTTTCCCGACAACGCAGGGAAAGGATTCCACCTCTCGAGCTATGAGGCGGAAACGGGGCTTCTCTGGATGTGGGCAGGACTCTCGTGCTTCCTCTCGAGTGGAGACGGGTACGTCGGGAAACTTCTTGAGTTGCAGCAAGGGTGTGAAGGACCCTTTGGAAATTCCAGAGGCCAGGTTGATTAGCCTCGAGACGCCTCCGCGGAAATGGGCTTCATCTCGCCTGGAGGGGAGAACCTCCTGGATTTTCTCGAGTTGCCACAGGTGCTCTCGACTTAAGACGAGGACCTCAGGGACCCGCTCTGGTGGCCTCAGGAAAGGCCAGTCCCCATGCGAGTTGCACGGGGGCCTCTCGGGATTCCTCTCCCGTCGATGCCGGGGCCTAAGACGTTGTGTGGAGACGGTGCCGGAACCTGAAAATTCCTCTCCAGTGCTGACATGGATCTTGGGGTACTTCTGGAGTCTCCACCGGGGATTCAGTCCTCGTCTCGACTTAGGTCATGCACGTGCACTTTCCTCCCGAGCTGTAGCAGCAGTGTCATGCTTCCCTTCGCGTGGATGAAGAAATCTGTGGCTTTCATCGAGGTTTTTGCAGGAGGCTTTCCCACGAGGCTTTCCCACAGGGCTGTCCCACGTGCCACCGTGGTGTGAGTCGATCCTTGGCTTGAAAGTCGAGGCAGTGCAGGGAAAACTGGTTTCCCTGGAATGGACTGAGACATCTGGGGGACTCTGGGTATGGTGGCTCGACCCTGGAATTCCTCTCGCCTTTCCTGTGGAGAGCGCCTCCTCTTGAGATGCGACGGAAACGCCGGGAATTCTTTCCCGAACACGCAGGGAAAGGATCCCTCCTCTCGAGCTAGGAGGCGGAAACGGGGCTCCTCTGGATGTCGGCGGGAGTCTCGAGCTTTCTCTCAAGTGGAGACGGTTATGTCGGGGAACTTCTTGAGTTGCAACAAGTGGGTGATGTACCCTTTGGAAGTTCCAGACGTTAGGTGTGATTAGCCTCGAGAGGCCTCATTGGAAATGGGCCTCATCTCGCCTGGAGGGGAGAACCTTCTGGATTTTCTCGAGTTGCGGCAGTTTCTCTCTACTTACGACGGGGACCTCAGGGACATGCTCTGGTGGCCTCAGGAAAGGCCATTTCCCATGCGAGTTGCTCGGGGGCCTCTCGGGATTCCTCTCCTGTCGATGCCGGGGCCTAAGACCTTGTGTGGACTCGGTGCCGGAACCTGAGGATTCCTCTCCAGTCCTGACATGGATCTTGGGGTACGTCCTGAGTCTCCCCTGGGGAGTCAGTCCTCGTCTCGAGTGGGGGCATGCACGTGCGCTTTCCTCCCCAGCTGTAGCAGCAGTGTCAGGCTTCCCTTCGCGTGGATCAAGGGATCTGTGGCTTTCCCTCGAGGCTTTCCCACGAGGCTTTCCCTCGAGTCTTTCCCACAAAGCTGTCCCACGTGCCACCGTGGTGAGAGTCGATCCTCGGCTTGAAAGTCGAGGCAGTGCAGGGAAAAAAGGTTTCCCTGGAATGGACTGAGACATCTGAGGGACTCTGGGAATGGTGGCACGACCCTAGAGTTCCTCTCGCCTTTCCTGTGGAGAGCGCCTCTTCTTGAGATGCGACGGAAACGCCGGGAATTCTTTCCCGAACACGAAGGGAAAGGATCCCTCCTCTCGAGCTAGGAGGCGGAAACGGGGCTCCTCTGGATGTGGGCCGGACTCTCGTGCTTCCTCTCGAGTGGAGATGGGTATGTCGGGGAACTTCTTGAGTTGCAGCAAGGGTGTGAAGGACCCTTTGGAAATTCCAGAGGTTAGGTGTGATTAGCCTCGAGACGCCTCACTGGAAATGGGCCTCATCTCGCCTGGAAGGGAGAACCTCCTGGATTTTCTCGAGTTGCGGCAGGTGCTCTCGACTTACGACGGGGACCTCTGGGACCCGCTCTGGTGGCCTCAGGAAAGGCCCGTCCCCATGCGAGTTGCATGGGGCCTCTCGGGATTCCTCTCCCGTCGAAGCCGGGGCCTAAGACCTTGTGTAGAGTCGGTGCCGGAACCGGAGGATTCCACTCCAGTGCTGACATGGTTCCTGGGGTACTTTTGGAGTCTCCCCAAGGGAGTCATTCCTCGTCTCGAGTAGGGGCATGCACGTGCGCTTTCCTCCCGAGCTGTAGCTGTAGTGTCACGCTTCCCTTCGCGTGGATGAAGGAATCTGAGGCTTTCCCTGGAGTCTTTCCCACGAGGCTTTCCCCCGAGGCTTTCCCAAAGGGCTGTCCAACGTGCCACCGTGGTGTGAGTCGATCCTCGGCTTGAAAGTCGAGGCAGTGCAAGGAAAACACGTTTCCCTGGAGTGGACTGAGACATCTGGGGGACTCTGGGAATGGTGGCACGACCCTGGAGTTCCTCTCGCCTTTCCTGTAGAGAGCGCCCCCTCTTGAGCTGCGATGGGAAGGCCAGGAATTCTTTCCCGAACACGCAGGAAAAGGAACCCTCCTCTCGAGCTAGGAGGCGGAAACGGGGCTCCTCTGGATGTGGGCAGGACTCTCGTGCTTCCTCTCGAGTCGAGACGGGTATGTCGGGGAACTTCTTGAGTTGCAGCAAGGGTGTGAAGGACCCTTTGGAAGTTCCAGAGGTTAGGTGTGATTAGCCTCGAGATGCTTCAGCGGAAATGGGCCTCATCTCGCCTGGAGGGGAGAACTTCCTGGATTTTCTCGAGCTGCGGCAGGTGCTCTCGACTTACAACAGGGACCTCAGGGACCCGCTCTGGTGGCCTCAGGAAAGGCCAGTCCCCATGCGAGTTGTTCGGGTGCCTCTCGGTATTCCTCTCCCGTCGATGCCGGGACCTAAGACCTTGTGTGGAGTCGGTGCCAGAACTTGAGGATTCCTCTCCAGTGCTGACATGGTTTTGGGGTACTTCTGGAGTCTCCCCAGGGGAGTCAGTCTTGTCTCGAGTGGGGGCATGCACGTGCGCTTTCCTCCCTAGCTGTAGCAGCAATGTCGCGCTTCCCTTCGAGTGGATCGAGGGATCAGTGGCTTTCCCTCTAGGCTTTCCAGGAGGCTTTCCCACAGGACTGTCCCAAGTGCCACCGTGGTGTGAGTCGATCCTCGGCTTGAAAGTCGAGGCAGTGCAGGAAAACAGTTTTCCCTGGAATGGACTGAGACATCCGGGGGAATCTGGGAATGGTGGCACGACCCTGGAGTTCCTCTCGCCTTTCCTGTGGAGAGTGCCTTCACTTCAGATGTGACAGGAATGCCGGGAATTCTTTCCCGCACACGCAGGGAAAGATCCCTTCTCTCGAGCTTTGAGGCGGAATCGGGGCTCCTCTGGATGTGGGCAGGATTCTCGTGCTTCCTCTCGAGTGGAGACGGGTATGTCGGGGAACTTATTGAGTTGCCAGCAAGGGTGTGAAGGACCCTTTGGAAGTTCCAGAAGATAGACGTGATTAGCCTCGAGACGCCTCAGCGGAAATGGGCCTCATCTCACCTGGAGGGGAGAACCTCCTGGATTTTCTCGAGTTGCAGAAAGTGCTCTCGACTTTCGACGGGGACCACAGGGTCCCGCTCTGGTGGCCTCAGGAAAGGCCAGTCCCCATGCGAGTTGCTCGGGGCCTCTCGGGATTCCTCTCCCGTCGATGCCGGGGCCTAAGACCTCGTGACGAGTTGGTGCCGGTACCTGAGCATTCCTCTCCAAGCTGACATGGATCTTGGGGTACTTCTGGAGTCTCCCCAGGGGAGTCAGTCCTCGTCTCGAGTGGCGGCATGCAGTTCGATTCCCTCCCGAGCTGTAGCAGCAGTGTCACGCTTCCCGTCGAGTGGATCAAGGGACCTGTGGCTTTCCCTCGAGGCTTTCCCACTAGGCTTTCCCACGAGGCTTTCCCAAGGGTCTGTCCCACGTGCCACCGTGGTGTGAGTCGATCCTCGGCTTGAAATTCGAGGCAGTTCAGGGAGAACATGTTTCCCTGGAATGGACTGAGATATCTGGGGGTCTCTGGGAATGGTGACATGAACCTGGAGTTCCTCTCGCCTTTCATGTGGAGAGAACATCCTCCTGAGATGCGACTGGAATGCCGGGAATTCTTTCAAGACCACGCAGGGAATGGTCCCTTCCTCTCGAGCTAGGAGGCGGAATCGGGGCTCCTCTGGATGTGGGCGGGACTCTCGTGCTTCCCCTCGAGTGGAGACGGGTATGTCGGGGAAATTCTTGAGTTGCAGCAAGGGGGTAAAGGACCCTTTGGAATTTCCAGAGGTTAGGTGTGATTAGCCTCGAGACGGCGGAGCGGAAATGGCCTCGTCTCTCCTGGAGAGGAGAACCTCCTGGATTTTCTCGAGTTGCAGCAGGTGCTCTCGACTTACCTTGGGGACATCCGGGACCCGCTCTGGTGGCCTCAGGAAAGGCCAGTCCCCATGCGAGTTGCTCGGGGGCCTTTTGGGATTCCTCTCCCTTCGATGCCAGGGCCTAAGACCTTGTGTGGAGTCGGTACCGAAACCTGAGGATTCCTCTCCAGTGCTGACATGGATCTTGGGGTACTTCTGCAGTCTCCCCAGGGGAGTCAGTCCTTGTCTCGAGTGGGGGCATGCACGTGCGCTTTCCTCCCGAGCTGTAGCAGCAGTTTCGCGCTTCCCCTGGCGTGGATCAAGGGATCTGTGGCTTTCCCTCGAGGCTTTCCTTGAGGCTTTCCCGAGGCTTTCCCACGAGGCTTTCCCACAGGGCTGTCCCACGTGCCACCGTGGTGTGAGTCAATCCTCCTCTTGAAAGTCGAGGCAGTGCAGGGAAAACAGGTTTCCCTGGAATGGACTGAGATATCTGGGGGACTCTGGGAATGGTTGCATGACCCTGGAAATCCTCTCGCCTTTCCTGTGGAGAGCGCCTCCTCTTGAGATGCGACGGAACGCAGGGAATTCTATCCCGACCTCGCAGGGAAAGGATCCTCCTCTCGAGCTAGGAGGCGGAAACGGGGCTCCTCAGGATGTGTGGGGGAACTCTCGTGCTTCCTCTCGAGTGGAGACTGGTATGTCGGGGAACTTCTTGATTTGCAGCAGGGTGTGAAGGACCTTCTGGAGTCTCTCCAGGGGAGTCAGTCCTCGTCTCGAGTGGGGGCACGCACGTGCACTTTCCTCCCGAGCTGTAGCAGCAGTGGCGCTCTTCCCTTCGCGTGGATCAAGGGATCTGTGGCTTTCAATTGAGGCTTTCCCACGAGGCTTTCCCAGGAGGCTTTCCCACAGGGCTCTCCCACCTGCCACCGTCGTATGAGTCGATCCTCGCTGGAAAGTCGAGGCAGTGCACGGAAAACAGGTTTCCCTGGAATGGACTGAGACATCTGGGGGACTCTGGGAATGGTGGCACGACCCTGGAGTTCCTCTCGCCTTTAGTGTGATAGCGCCTCCTCTTGAGATGCGACGGGAACGCGGGAATTCTTTCCCGACCACGCAGGGAAAGGATCCCTCCTCTCGAGCTAGAAGCCGGAAACGGGGCTACTCTGGATGTGGGCAGAACTCTCGTGCTTCCACTCGAGTGGAGACGGGTATGTCAGGGAACTTCTTGAGTTGCAGCAAGGGTGTGGATGACTCTTTGGAAGTTCTAAAGTTTAGGTGTGATTAGCCTCGAGACGCCTCAGCGGAAATGGGCCTCATTTCGCCTAGAGGGGAACCTCCTGGATTTTCTCGAGTTGCAGCAGGTGCTCTCGACTTATGTCGGGGACCTCAGGGACCCGCTCTGGTGGCCTCAGGAAAGGCCAATCCCCAAGCAGTTGCTCGGGGCCTCTAGAGATTCCTCTCCGGTCGATGCCGGGGCCTAAGATCTTGTGTGGAGTCGGTGCAGAAGGAGCATTCCTCTCCAGTGCTGACATGGATCTTGGGTACTTCTGGAGTCTCCCAGGGGAGTCAGTCCTCGTCTGAGTGGGGCATGCACGTGCGCTTTCGTCCCGAGCTGTAGCAGCAGTGTCGCGCTTCCCTTCCGGGGATCAAGGGATCTGTGGCTTTCCCCTCGAGGCTTTCCTTGAGGCTTTCCCACGAGGGCTTTCCACAGGGCTGACCACGTGCCACCGTGGTGTGAGTCGATCCTCG
>NW_017211485.1:0-1082 GCF_001704415.2 Capra hircus
AGACTTAGGACCCAACCTGGATATACTCCCACTGCCCAAATATGGCCAAAGGTTGCCACAAGCATAACAAATGAAATGGACTGAAGCAGATCATTCCAATGCTTAAATCCATAAGATCAAACTGACATTCACAAAACCAGACCAAACAAACAACCATGAAAACTCACTAAGCCCCTCTCTTCACTAGAGGAGAACCAATTCATCATTTTTAAAACAGGTTTTAAAAAACTGAAATTGGAATTAGGGAAAGATGGCGGAGGAATAGGACAGGAAGACCACTTTCTCCCTCACAAATTCCTCAAAAGAATATATCAACGCCGAGCAGACTCCACAAAACAACTTCTGTAGGCTGGCAGAGGACATCAGGCAACCAAAAAAGCAGACCATTGTGTCTTCAAAAACAGGTAGGAAAAATATAAAAGAAAAAAAGGAGACAAAGGAGGTGGGGAGGGAGCTCCGTCCCGGGAAGCGGAAGCCCATCCTGGGAAGGGAATTTTAAGAAGAGAGGTTTCCAAACACCAGGAAACACTCTCCCTGCCGAGTCTGTGGCGAGCCTTGGAAACACAGAGGGCAACATAACAGGAAGGAAAAATAGATAAATAATTAAAACCAACAGATTACAAGCCCAACAGTAACTCCCCCAACAGAAAAGCAGCACAGACGCCTGCATCCGCCATTGGGAAGTGGGGCAGGGCGCGGGAGGCGCGGGCTGCAGTGCTTTGTAAGAATCGGGCAGGAACGCCCCACGCGCAACCAGAACGATCTAACTTGGGCTAGCAAACCAGACTGTGGATAGCTACACGAGAAAAAGCTCGAACATAAGACACCGCCAGGACCGAGCACAGAACAAAGGACGGAACGGAAAAAGCCCGCTGCAGACCATCCCCCGCCGGGGGACAGGCAGCCAGAGCCCCATAAGGACTGGAAAGGGGCAATTGCAGACCCGGACAGACTTTACTTACCTAACTGCAAGCAGGCTCCTTTGCTAAGACTTCTGGGGGTGCTGGACAGTCACAATCTGCCTCACGGGGGACTCCAGCGGTCCACCCAGAAACTGAGCAGCAGCGGCAGAAAACGGTGAC
>NW_017211486.1:0-1080 GCF_001704415.2 Capra hircus
GTTCTAAATAGGAAAAGAATATGTCAGGCAGTGTATTGTCACCTGCTTATTTAACTTATATGCCAGAGTACATCATGAGAAACACTGGCTGGAGGAAGCACACGCTGGAATCCAGATTGCTGGGAGAAATATCAAGAATCTCAGATATGCAGATGACACCACCCTTTATGGCAGAAAGTGAAGAAGAACTAAAGAGTCTCCTGATGAAAGTGAAGAGGAGAGGTGAAAAAGTTAGCTTTAAAGCTCAGCATTCAGAAAACTAAAAATCATTGCATCCAGTCTCATCACTTCATGGCCAAATAGATGGGAAAACATTGGAAACAGCCAGCAGACTATTTTGGGGGCTTGGAAATCACTGCAGGTGATGTCTGCCTCCATGAAACTTAAAACGTATTTATGACTTGGAAGAAAAGTGATGACCAAACTAGACAGCATATTAAAAAGCCGAGACGTGCTTTGCCAACAAAGATCCATCAGTCAAGGCCTATGCGTTTTTCCATATTCATGGATGGATATGAAAGATGTACTATAAGAAAGTGACAGCTGAAATTGGATGCTTTTTGAACTGTGGTGTTGGAGAAGATGCTTGTAGGTCGCTTAGACTACAAGGAGACGCAACCACTCCATCCTAAAGGAAATCAGGTCTGAATATACATTGGAAGGACTAATACTGAACCTGAAACTCCAATACTTGGCCACTTGATGTGAAGAGCTGACTCACTTGGAAGTTGCTTTGATTTGCCTGTGAGTGTGGGAGCCCCCCTGGGCAAAGGGCCTCAGGGTCATTGCCACTGAATCACGACCTCCAAGCAAGCGCATTCCAGCTGTGTGACATTCAGGAAGCAGGAGACTGGGAAAACTATCTTCCTTAGAGGAAGGAAAGTCATCCACAGAGAGTGTGTTTTCAGGCCTCTCTTTGCAGCAAGTGTTTTGCTTCTCAGACATCAGAGCTGCAGGCTTGCTCTGAGGGCCTCAATTGCAGAGTCAGGGCTGTGTGTCTCACTGCACTTTCCAAGCATTGCAGACACATTCCTAGGTTGGAGCAGTGCTTCCCATGAGAAGAAGCCTCGGGAGGTGTCT
>NW_017211487.1:0-1078 GCF_001704415.2 Capra hircus
AATGAAAGGTAAAGAACTCATAGTCTGTTATCAAAAATTGCATTCTAAGAAAACTTTGTTCTCTTAACCTAGAGAGGAGACTAAATTCCATCTGGCCAGCTTACCAGAAGACAAAACAAACAAACAAACAAATTATCGGTAAGCTTAAAAAAAGTATATTCCATATATCTTGAAGTAGCAGTATTTCTGCAAAGGCATCAGGTGTGAAACCATAGAGGACATGGTTAAAACCTGATTAAATAGAAATTGACAATGTAAATCTGGTCACTGCTGCGACTTGAAATGCTTTAATATGATAACTGGAATTATAACTGACAGCATTGACCAGGACATATCAGATTTTCACGGATGTCACATAATTTCTAGGATATCTATATTAGGAACTGAAGGATCTTTGAACCTAGGAAAGAAAACAACAGTCTCAAAGGCCCTTGCTGAATCATCTATCAGCAAGGAATGTCTTGCAAGGATCGCAAAGTGAAGGGAAAATACACCGACCTGCCTCTGCAACTTCGGTCCTCTGAGCAGATCTGGAGGTCTCCCTTTGTATAAGCTAACCTGTTCCTTCCAAATAGAGGTTTGCCAACACAAAACAAGTGGCCGCCTATTCTTCCCGAAGGAGGCTCTCTTTCCCCACATCCTGCGAACTCCCTTCCCAGCCTCCTGGAAAAGCGCTTCTTGCAGTTCCTTCAGAAAATCCTATGGACGGAGAAGCCTGGTAGGCTGCAGTCCGTGGGGTCGCTGAGGGTCGGACACGACTGAGCGACTGCACTTTCATTTTCACTTTCATGCATTGGAGAAGGCAATGGCAACCCACTTACTGTTTGCCTGGAGAATCCCAGGGACGGGAGCCTAGGCACCGTCTATGGCGTCGCACAGAGTCGAACACGACTGAAGCAACTTAGCAGCAGCAGCAGCCAGCAGTTCCTTTCTTAGGGGCAGTTATCCCTGAGATTGGACCTGGAAAGGCAGAGCCACCTCCACACACACGTCTTTTCTGTCCCCTTTCCTCTGGAGGAGAGCTTTAGTGAGCCTAGGTCTGTCAGGAAAATTCTTGGCTTTGACGGGATCCACCCCG
>NW_017211489.1:0-1076 GCF_001704415.2 Capra hircus
CCGCTGAAGGAGCCCTGCTGTTGCCCCGCTTCCCTCTGACAGAGCTTTCACTGCTGGAGCCCTTGGCAGTGTGCAACCACCAGCCCCCTAAGCCCTCCTCAAGGACGCTTGGGGACCTAAGTGCAAAGGCAAGGCAGGGGTAGAGCTGAAGCCAGGAAGCGGCCAGTGGCGTTTCCGAGCCTCACACAGCTGCTCCTTCCTGGGGAGGGAGCCTTAAAGCAAGGCAAGTCTGCGCAAGGCTCGCCTATGGCAGAGCATCTTGGTGCCAGGAACTCTGCCAGATCGGGCTCTGAACAGAGCTAGAGATCTGCCGTACTGGAGTCGCACTTAGCTTCGTGTAAGCAGGGATTTCAGCTTGACGGGGACTTGCTGCCTCCTCTTCCCCCGAGGAGGCTCGCTTCCCTGCTGGCTGTGCACTCGCCTATCAGGCGGGGGCGCAGGGCTCCTCCAGCAGGTCTTGCCTCAGGGGCTGCTTCCCCTGAGTTGGGGCTGTGGGCAGGAACCAGACACGCAGGATCAGGCCCCAAACACCTGCACATGTCCTCTGCTGGGGAGGAGAGTGCTAGGGAACCTACGTCTGTCATACACTTTCTGGCACCCAAGGAATCAGCCTCCGTGTGTGCGGGCTGAAAACCCCAGCCAGGGGCCCTGGGAGCCTGGTGCTCTCGGTGCGGCGCTGATTCTAGGCGGCCTAGAAACCGCTGGAGGAGCCCTGCAGTTGCCCTTCCCTTCCCTCTGACAGAGCTCTCACTGCTGAAGCCCTTGGCAGTGTGCAACCCCACCCCTAAAGCCCTCCAAGAACCACTCCTGGCACCTATGTGCAAAGGCAAGGCAGGGATTGGAGCTGAGGCAAGAAAGGCGCCAGTGGCGACTCCCAGGCTCCTGCTGCCTGCTCCTTCCTGGGAGGCAGCCTAA
The DNA here is from genome assembly GCF_001704415.2 of Capra hircus. Lineage (NCBI taxonomy): Eukaryota > Metazoa > Chordata > Mammalia > Artiodactyla > Bovidae > Capra > Capra hircus. The sequence goes on from NW_017211489.1 coordinate 916, forward strand.
AAGCAAGGCAAGTCTGGGCAAGGCTAGCCCCGGCAGAGCAGCCTCGCGCCAGGAACTCTGCCAGATCGGGCTCTGAGCAGAGCTAGAGCTCTGCCGTACTGGAGGCGCACTTAGCTCCTGCAAGCAGGGCTTTCCTCTGACGGGCTGGCTGCTCCTTTTTC
>NW_017211490.1:0-1075 GCF_001704415.2 Capra hircus
GGCCTCCAGTACGGCAGAGCTCTAGCTCTGCTCAGAAGCCCCGATCTGGCAGAGTTTCTGGCGCGAGGCTGCTCGGGCCGGGCCGCCTTGCCCAGACTTGCCTTGCTTTTAGGCTCCCTCCCCAGGAAGGAGCTGTCTGAGCGAGCCTGGGAGACGCCACTGGTGCCTTCCTTGCCTCAGCTCCAATCCTGCCTTGCCTTTGCACATAGGTGCCAGGCGTCGTTGGGAGGGCTTAGGGGTGGTGGGTTGCACACTGCCAAGGGCTTCAGCAGTGAGAGCTCTGTCAGAGGGAAGGGAAGGGCAACTGCAGGGCTCCTCCAGCGTTTCTAGGCCGCCCTAGAATCAGCGCCGCACCGAGAGCACCAGGGCTCCCAGGGCCCCTGGCTGGGGTTTTCAGCCCCGCCACACACGGAGGCTGATTCCTTGGGTGCCCAGAAGTGTATGACAGACGTAGGTTCCCTAGCACTCTCCTCCCCAGCAGAGACATGTGCAGGTGGTTGGGGCCTGATCCTGCGTGTCTGGGTTCCTGCCCACAGCCCCAACTCAGGGGAAGCAGCCCCTGAGGCAAGACCTGCTGGAGGAGCCTGCGCCCCGCCGCCTGATAGGCGAGTGCACAGCCAGCAGGGAAGCGAGCCTCCTCGGGGAAGAGGAGGCAGCCCAGCCCCGTCAAGTTGAAAGCCCTGCTTGCACGGAGCTAAGTGCGCCTCCAGTACGGCAGAGCTCTAGCTCTGCTCAGAGCCCCGATCTGGCAGAGTTCCTGGCGCGAGGCTGCTCTGCCGGGGGCTAGCCTTGCCCAGACTTGCCTTGCTTTTAGGCTGCCTCTCCAGGAAGGAGCAGGCAGCAGGAGCCTGGGAGTCGCCACTGGCGCTTTCTTGCCTCAGCTCCAATCCTGCCTTGCCTTTGCACTTAGGTCCCAGTCCTCCTTAAGGAAGCTTAGGGGCTGGTGGGTTGCACACTGCCAAGGGCTCCAGCAGTGAGAATTCTGTCAGAGGAAGGGAAGGCAACTGCAGGGCTCCTCCAGCGGTTGCTTGGCCGCCCAGATTCAGCGCCACACGGAGAGCACCAGGCTCCCAGG
>NW_017211491.1:0-1068 GCF_001704415.2 Capra hircus
CCCGCACACACGGAGGCTGATTCCTTGGTGCCCAGAAAGTGTATGACAGACGTAGGTTCCCTAGCCACTCTCCTCCCAGCAGCAGAGACATGTGCAGGGTGTTTGGGGCCTGATCCTGCGTGTCTGGGTTCCTGCCCACAGCCCCAACTCAGGGAAGCAGCCCTGAGGCAAGACCTGCTGAGGGAGCCCTGCGCCCCCGCCCGACCGGCGAGTGCACAGCCAGCAGGGAAGCGAGCCTCCTCGGGGGAAGAGGAGGCAGCAAGTCCCCGTCAAGCTGAAATCCCTGCTTCACGAAGCTAAGTGCGACTCCAGTACGGCAGATCTCTAGCTCTGTTCAGAGGCCCGATCTGGCAGAGTTCCTGGCACCAAGATGCTCTGCCATAGGCGAGCCTTGCGCAGACTTTGCCTTGCTTTAAGGCTCCCTCCCCAGGAAGGAGCAGGCTGTGTGAGGCTCGGAAACGGCCACTGGCGCCTTCCTGGCTTCAGCTCTACCCCTGCCTTGCCTTTGCACTTAGGTCCAAGCGTCCTTGAGGAGGGCTTAGGGGCTGGTGGGTTGCACACTGCCAAGGCTCCAGCAGTGAAAGCTCTGTCAGAGGGAAGCGAAGGGCAACAGCAGGGCCTCCTTCAGCGGTTCCTTGGCCGCCCAGACAAAGCTCCCCACGGAGAGCACCAGGTTCCAAGGGCCCCTGGCTGGGTTTTGCATCCCCACACTCCCAGAGGCTGACTCCTGCGGGTGCCTAGAAAGTGTGTGAGAGACGTAGGTTCCCTAGCACTCTCCTCCCCAGCAGAGACATGTGCAGGTGGTTGGGGCCTTATCCTGCCGTGTCTGGGTTTCCCGCCCACAGCCTCAACTCAGGGGAAGCAGCCCCTGAGGCAAGACCTGCTGGAGGAGCCCTGCGCGCCCGCCTGATAGGCGAGAGCACAGCCAGCAGGTAGCGAGCCTCCTCGGAGAAGAGGAGGCAGCCGAGCCCAGTCAAGAGGAAAGCCCTGCTTGCACGGAGCTAAGTGGGCCTCCAGTACGGCAGAGCTCTAGCTCTGCTCAGAGCCCCGATCTGGCAGAGTTCTGGC
>NW_017211492.1:0-1062 GCF_001704415.2 Capra hircus
CATTGCTTTTTCCTCCTTCTGACAGAGCTAGCTTTGTTCCCTGCTTTGGGATGTCTCAACCGAAGGCCGGTCCATAGCTACTCGCCTGGGGCCATTGATGTGCAAGGTGCCCTCGACTAGGTGACCCTAGCATGGCACTCAGCCCGCCTCAGACACACTCCCGAGGCTTCTTTCTCATGGGAAGCACTGCTCCAACCTAGGAATGTGTCTGCAATGCTTGGAAAGTGCAGTGAGACACACAGCCCTGACTCTGCAATTGAGGCCCTCAGAGCAAGCCTGCAGCTCTGATGTCTGAGAAGCAAAACACTTGCTGCAAAGAGAGGCCTGAAAACACACTCTTCTGTGGATGACTTTCCTTCCTCTAAGGAAGATAGTTTTCCCAGTCTCCTGCTTCCTGAATGTCACACAGCTGGAATGCGCTTGCTTGGAGGTCGTGATTCAGTGGCAATGACCCCTGAGGCCCTTTTGCCCAGGGAGGGCTCCCACACTCACAGGCAAATCAAAGCAACTTCCAAGTGAGTCAGCTCTTCACATCAAGTGGCCAAAGTATTGGAGTTTCAGGTTCAGTATTAGTCCTTCCAATGTATATTCAGACCTGATTTCCTTTAGGATGGAGTGGTTGCGTCTCCTTGTAGTCTAAGCGACCTACAAGCATCTTCTCCAACACCACAGTTCAAAAGCATCCAATTTTCAGCTGTCACTTTCTTTATAGTACATCTTTCATATCCATCCATGACATATGGAAAAACCATAGCCTTGACTGGATGGATCTTTGTTGGCAAAGCAACGTCTCGGCTTTTTTAATATGCTGTCTAGTTTGGTCATCACTTTTCTTCCAAGTCATAAATATGTTTTAAGTTCATGGAGGCAGCCATCACCTGCAGTGATTTTCAAGCCCCCAAAAAATAGTCTGCTGCTGTTTCCAATGTTTTCCCATCTATTTGCCATGAAGTGATGAGACTGGATGCAATGATTTTAGTTTTCTGAATGCTGAGCTTTAAGCTAACTTTTTCACTCTCCTCTTTTCACTTTCATCAGAACTCTTTAGTTCTTCTTCACTTT
>NW_017211493.1:0-1061 GCF_001704415.2 Capra hircus
CTTCCATCACAGCCATACTGTTTTACATTCATTGATTGCTGAGTTTTCTGTTTAACTCAAGGACTAAATGAGAAGTTTTTATGACCCATGACATTTTGTTTGGATCAGAGCCTCCACTTTGATGCTTTTTTTTTTTAATTTGCATTTCCACCAACACTGTAAAGGGGTCCCTTATCTCCACACCCTCTCCAGCATTTATTATTTTTTTAATTTTTTAAAATTTAAAATCTTTAATTCTTACATGCGTTCCCAAACATGAACCCCCCTCCCACCTCCCTCCCCAACATCTCCTCTGGGTCATCCACATGCACCAGCCCCAAGCATGCTGCACCCTACGTCAGGACATGGACTGGCGATTCAATTCTTACATGACAGTATACATGTTAGAATTCCCATTCTCCCAAATCATCCCACCCTCTCCCTCTCCTCTGAGTCCAAAAGTCCGTTATACACATCTGTGTCTTTTTTCCTGTCTTGCATACAGGGTCGTCATTTCCATCTCCTAATTTCCATATATATGTTAGTATACTGTATTGGTGTTTTTCTTTCTGGCTTACTTCACTCTGTATAATTGGCTCCAGTTTCATCCATCTCATCAGAACTGATTCAAATGAATTCTTTTTAAACGCTGAGTAATACTCCATTGTGTATATGTACCACAGCTTTCTTATCCATTCATCTGCTGATGGACATCTAGGTTGTTTCCATGTCCTGGCTATTATAAACAGTGCTGCCGATGAACATTGGGGTACATGTGTCTCTTTCAATTCTGGTTTCCTCGGTGTGTATGCCCAGCAGTGTGGGATTGCTGGGTCATAAGTAGTTCTATTTGCAATTTTTAAAGGAATCTCCACACTGTTCTCCATAGTGGCTATACTAGTTTGCATTCACCAACAGTGTAGGAGGGTTCCCTTTTCTCCACACCTTCTCCAGCATTTATTGCTTGCAGATTTTTGGATCGCAGCCATTCTGACTGGTGTGAAGTGGTACCTCATTGTGGTTTTTGACTTGCATTTCTCTAATAATGAGTGATGTGGCATCTTTTCATGTGTTTGTTAGCC
>NW_017211494.1:0-1054 GCF_001704415.2 Capra hircus
TCCAGAAGTACGGAAAGATTCATGTCAGCAACTGGAGAGGCATCCTCAGGGTCTGGCCCGACTCCACACAAGGTCTTAGGCACCCGGCATCGATGGGAGAGGAATCCCTAAAGGCCCCCTGTAACTCGCATGGGGACTGGCCTTTCTGAGGCCACCAGAGCGGGTCCCTGAGGACCCGTAACTCGAGAGCACGCTGCCGCAACTGGGTAAAATCCAGGAGGTTCTCCCCTCCAGGCGGGATGAGGCCCATTTCCTCTGAGGTGTCTGGAGGCTCATCACACCTAACCTCTGGAAATTAAAAAGGGTCCTTGCTGCAACTCAAGAAGTTCCCCGACATACCCGTCTCCACACGAGAGGAAGCACGAGGGTCCCGCCCCATTCAGAGGAACCCCGTTTCCGAGATGAAGGATCCTATCCTGCTTAGTCAGGAAAGATTTTTCGGCGTTCCCATGGCATCTCAAGAGCAGGGTTCTCAAAGGAAAGGCAAGAGGAACTCCAGGGTCGTGCCACCATTTCAAGAGTCCCCCAGATGTCTCAGTCCATTTCAGAGGAACCCGTTTTCCAGCACTGCCTCGACTTCACGCCGAGGACCACTCACACCATGGTGGCATGTGGACAGCCTGTGAGAAAGCCTCGAGGGAAAGCCACAGATCCCTTGATCCCGCGCGACGGGAAGCCTGACACATCTGCTACACTGTCCCTGAGGTCACGGTCGTATGTGGAGAGTACCTGCCGCAACTCGGAAAATTCAGGAGAGGTTCTCTGCTCCAGTCGAGATGAGGCCCATTTTCTCTGGCGGCGTCTCGAGAGTAATCACAAACTAAACTCTGGAACTTCCAAGTGTCCTAAACACCCTTGCTAAAACTCAAGAAGTTCCCCGACATACCCGTCTCCACTCCAGAGGAAGCACGAGGGTCCCGGAACCGCCAGAGGAGCTCCGTTTCCGCTCCTCCAAGCTCGAGATGAGGGATCCTTCCCTGCTTCCTCGGGAAAAAGAATTCCCTGACATTTCGACGCATCTCAAGAGGAGGCGCGCTGCACAGGAAAGGCGAGG
>NW_017211495.1:0-17637 GCF_001704415.2 Capra hircus
GGAGGCGCACTTAGCTCCGTGCAAGCAGGGCTTTCCTCTTGACGGGGCTCGGCTGCCTCCTCTTCCCCCGAGGAGGCTCGCTTCCCTGCTGGCTGTGCTCTCGCCTATCAGGCGGGGGCGCAGGGCTCCTCCAGCAGGTCTTGCCTCAGGGGCTGCTTCCCCTGAGTTGGGGCTGTGGGCGGGAACCCAGACACGCAGGATCAGGCCCCAACCACCTGCACATGTCTCTGCTGGGGAGGAGAGTGCTAGGGAACCTACGTCTCTCACACACTTTCTAGGCACCCACGGAATCAGCCTCCGGTGTGCGGGATGAAAACCCCAGCCAGGGGCCCTGGAACCTGGTGCTCTCCGTGCGGCGCTTTCTGGGCGGCCAAGAACCGCTGAAGGAGCCCTGCTGTTGCCCTTCGCTTCCCTCTGACAGAGCTTTCACTGCTGGAGCCCTTGGCAGTGTGCAACCCACCAGCCCCTAAGCCCTCCTCAAGGACGCTTGGACCTAAGTGCAAAGGCAAGGCAGGATTAGAGCTGAAGCCAGGAAGGCGCCAGTGGCGTTTCTCCCAGGCTCCTCAGCCTGCTCCTTCCTGGAGGGAGCCTTAAAAGCAAGGCAAGTCTGCGGCAAGGCTCGAGCCCTATGCCGAGCAGCCTCTTCGGTGCCAGAAACTCTGCCAGATCGGGCTCTGAGCAGAGCTAGAGCTCTGCCGTACTGGAGTCCACTTAGCTCCGTGCAAGCAGGGCTTTCCTCTTGACTGGGCTTGCTGCCTCCTCTTCTCCCGAGGAGGCTCGCTACCACTGCTGGCTGTGCTCTCGCCTATCAGGCGGGCGCGCAGGCTCCTCCAGCAGGTCTTGCCTCAGGGGCTTGCTTCCCCTGAGTTGGGGCTGTGGGCGGAACCAGACACGCAGGATCAGGCCCCAAACACCTGCACATGTCTCTGCTGGGGAGGAGAGTGCTAGGGAACCTACGTCTCTCACACACTTTCTAGGGCAGCCCACGGAATCAGCCTCCGGGTGTGTGGGATGCGAAAACCCAGCCAGGGGCCCTTGGGAACCTGGTGCTCTCCGTGGCGGCAGCATTTGTCTGGGCGGCCAAGCAACCGCTGGAGGAGCCCTGCTGTTGCCCTTCCGCTTCCTCTGACAGAGTTCTCACTGCTGGAGCCCTTGGCAGTGTGCAACCCACCAGCCCCTAAGCCTCCTCAAGGAGACTGGGACCTAAGTGCAAAGGCAAGGCAGGATTGGAGCTGAGGCAAGGAAAGGCGCCAGTGGCGTCTCCCAGGCTCCTCAGCTGCTCCTTCCTGGGGAGGGAGCCTAAAAGCAAGGCAAGTCTGGGCAAGGCTGAGCCCCCGGCAGAGCAGCCTCGCGCCAGGAAACTCTGCCAGATCGGGGCTCTGAGCAGAGCTAGAGCTCTGCCGTACTGGAGGCGCACTTAGCTCCGTGCAAGCAGGGCTTTCCACTTGACGGGCTCGGCTGCCTCCTCTTCCCCGAGGAGGCTCGCTTCCACTGCTGGCTGTGCACTCGCCTATCAGGCGGGGCGCAGGGCTCCTCCAGCAGGTCTTGCCTCAGGGGCTGCTTCCCCTGAGTTGAGGCTGTGGGCAGGAACCCAGACACGCAGGATCAAGGCCCCAACCACCTGCACATGTCTCTGCTGGGGAGGAGAGTGCTAGGGAACCTACGTCTGTCACTACACTTTCTGGGCACCCAAGGAATCAGCCTCTGCGTGTGTGCGGGGCTGAAAACCCCAGCCAGGGGCCCTGGGAACCTGGTGCTCTCCGTGCGGCGCTGATCTGGCGGCCAAGCAACCGCTGGAGGAGCCCTGCAGTTGCCCTTCCCTTCCCTCTGACAGAGCTTCTCACTGCTGGAGCCCTTGGCAGTGTGCAACCCACCAGCCCCCTAAGCCCTCCTCAAGGACGCCTGGACCTAAGTGCAAAGGCAAGGCAGGATTGGAGCTGAGGCAAGGAAGGCGCCAGTGGCGTCTCCCAGGCTCGCTCAGCACAGCTCCTTCCTGGGAGGGCAGCCTTAAAAGCAAGGCAAGTCTGCGGCAAGGCTAGCCCCTGGCCAGAGCAGCCTCGCGCCAGGAACTCTGCCAGATCGGGGCTCTGAGCAGAGCTAGAGCTCTGCCGTACTGGAGGCGCACTTAGCTCCGTGCAAGCAGGGCTTTCACTTGACTGGGCTGGCTGCCTCCTCTTCCCCGAGGAGGCTCGCTTCCCTGCTGGCTGTGCACTCGCCTATCAGGCGGGGGCGCAGGGCTCCTCCAGCAGGTCTTGCCTCAGGGGCTGCTTCCCCTGAGTTGGGGCTGTGGGCAGGAACCCAGACACGCAGGATCAGGCCCCAAACCACCTGCACATGTCTCTGCTGGGGAGGAGAGTGCTAGGGAACCTACGTCTGTCATACACTTTCTGGGCACCCAAGGAATCAGCCTCCTGGTGTGCGGGGCTGAAAACCCAGCCAGGGGCCCTGGGAGCCTGGTGCTCTCCGGTGCGGCGCTGATCTGGCGGCCAAGGAAACCGCTGGAGGAGCCCTGCAGTTGCCCTTCCCTTCCCTCTGACAGAGCTTCTCACTGCTGGAGCCCTTGGCAGTGTGCAACCCACCAGCCCCCTAAGCCCTCCTCAAGGACGCTGGACCTAAGTGCAAAGGCAAGGCAGGGATTGGAGCTGAGGCAAGGAAGGCGCCAGTGGCGTCTCCCAGGCCTCGCTCAGACCTGCTCCTTCCTGGGGAGGGAGCCTAAAAGCAAGGCAAGTCTGCGGCAAGGCTCGCCCTGGCAGAGCAGCCTCGCGCCAGGAACTCTGCCAGATCGGGGCCTCTGAGCAGAGCTAGAGCTCTGCCGTACTGGAGGCGCCACTTAGCTCCGTGCAAGCAGGGCTTTCAGCTTGACTGGGCTCGGCTGCCTCCTCTTCCCCGAGGAGGCTCGCTTCCACTGCTGGCTGTGCACTCGCCTATCAGGCGGGGCGCGCAGGGCTCCTCCAGCAGGTCTTGCCTCAGGGGCTGCTTCCCCTGAGTTGGGGCTGTGGGCAGGGAACCCAGACACGCAGGATCAGGCCCCAACCACCTGCACATGTCTCTGCTGGGGAGGAGAGTGCTAGGGAACCTACGTCTGCTCACTACACTTTCTAGGCACCCAAGGAATCAGCCTCCGGAGTGTGGGGGATGCAAAACCCCAGCCAGGGGCCCTGGAGCCTGGTGCTCTCCGTGCGGCGCTTTGTCTGGGCGGCCAAGGAACCGCTGGAAGGAGCCCTGCTGTTGCCCTTCCGCTTCCCTCTGACAGAGCTTTCACTGCTGGAGCCCTTGGCAGTGTGCAACCCACCAGCCCCTAAGCCCTCCTCAAGGACGCTTGGGACCTAAGTGCAAAGGCAAGGCAGGGTAGAGCTGAAGCCAGGAAGGCGCCAGTGGCGTTTCCGAGCCTCACACAGCCTGCTCCTTCCTGGGGAGGGAGCCTTAAAGCAAGGCAAGTCTGCGCAAGGCTCGCCTATGGCAGAGCATCTTGGTGCCAGGAACTCTGCCAGATCGGGCCTCTGAACAGAGCTAGAGATCTGCCGTACTGGAGTCGCACTTAGCTTCGTGTAAGCAGGGATTTCAGCTTGACGGGGACTTGCTGCCTCCTCTTCCCCCGAGGAGGCTCGCTTCCCTGCTGGCTGTGCACTCGCCTATCAGGCGGGGGCGCAGGGCTCCTCCAGCAGGTCTTGCCTCAGGGGCTGCTTCCCCTGAGTTGGGGCTGTGGGCAGGAACCCAGACACGCAGGATCAGGCCCCAAACACCTGCACATGTCTCTGCTGGGGAGGAGAGTGCTAGGGAACCTACGTCTGTCATACACTTTCTGGGCACCCAAGGAATCAGCCTCCGTGTGTGCGGGGCTGAAAACCCCAGCCAGGGGACCTGGGAGCCTGGTGCTCTCCGTGTGGCGCTGAATCTGGGCGGCCAAGCAACCGCTGGAGGAGCCCTGCAGTTGCCCTTCCCTTCCCTCTGACAGAATTCTCACTGCTGGAGCCCTTGGCAGTGTGCAACCCACCAGCCCCTAAGCTCTCCTTAAGGAGGACTGGGACCTAAGTGCAAAGGCAAGGCAGGATTGGAGCTGAGGCAAGAAAGGCGCCAGTGGCGACTCCCAGGCTCCTGCTGCCTGCTCCTTCCTGGAGAGGCAGCCTAAAAGCAAGGCAAGTCTGGGCAAGGCTAGCCCCCGGCAGAGCAGCCTCGCGCCAGGAACTCTGCCAGATCGGGGCTCTGAGCAGAGCTAGAGCTCTGCCGTACTGGAGGCGCACTTAGCTCCGTGCAAGCAGGGCTTTCAACTTGACGGGGCTGGGCTGCCTCCTCTTCCCCCGAGGAGGCTCGCTTCCCTGCTGGCTGTGCACTCGCCTATCAGGCGGGGGCGCAGGGCTCCTCCAGCAGGTCTTGCCTCAGGGGCTGCTTCCCCTGAGTTGGGGCTGTGGGCAGGAACCCAGACACGCAGGATCAGGCCCCAACCACCTGCACATGTCTCTGCTGGGGAGGAGAGTGCTAGGGAACCTACGTCTGTCATACACTTTCTGGGCACCCAAGGAATCAGCCTCCGTGTGTGCGGGGCTGAAAACCCCAGCCAGGGGCCCTGGGAGCCTGGTGCTCTCGGTGCGGCGCTGATTCTAGGCGGCCTAGAAACCGCTGGAGGAGCCCTGCAGTTGCCCTTCCCTTCCCTCTGACAGAGCTCTCACTGCTGAAGCCCTTGGCAGTGTGCAACCCACCACCCCCTAAGCCCTCCCCAACGACGCCTGGCACCTATGTGCAAAGGCAAGGCAGGATTGGAGCTGAGGCAAGGAAGGCACCAGTGGCGTCTCCCAGGCTCGCTCAGACAGCTCCTTCCTGGGGAGGGAGCCTAAAAGCAAGGCAAGTCTGGGCAAGGCGAGCCCCCGGCCGAGCAGCCTCGCGCCAGAAACTCTGCCAGATCGGGGCTCTGAGCAGAGCTAGAGCTCTGCCGTACTGGAGGCCCACTTAGCTCCGTGCAAGCAGGGCTTTCCTCTTGACTGGGCTCGGCTGCCTCCTCTTCTCCCGAGGAGGCTCGCTACACTGCTGGCTGTGCTCTCGCCTATCAGGCGGGCGCGCAGGGCTCCTCCAGCAGGTCTTGCCTCAGGGGCTGCTTCCCCTGAGTTGAGGCTGTGGGCGGGAACCCAGACACGCAGGATAAGGCCCCAACCACCTGCACATGTCTCTGCTGGGGAGGAGAGTGCTAGGGAACCTACGTCTCTCACACACTTTCTAGGCACCCACGGAGTCAGCCTCTGGGAGTGTGGGGATGCAAAACCCAGCCAGGGGCCCTTGGAACCTGGTGCTCTCCGTGCGGAGCTTTGTCTGGGCGGCCAAGGAACCGCTGAAGGAGCCCTGCTGTTGCCCTTCGCTTCCCTCTGACAGAGCTTTCACTGCTGGAGCCCTTGGCAGTGTGCAACCCACCAGCCCCTAAGCCCTCCTCAAGGACGCTTGGGACCTAAGTGCAAAGGCAAGGCAGGGGTAGAGCTGAAGCCAGGAAGGCGCCAGTGGCGTTTCCGAGCCTCACACAGCCTGCTCCTTCCTGGGGAGGGAGCCTTAAAGCAAGGCAAGTCTGCGCAAGGCTCGCCTATGGCAGAGCATCTTGGTGCCAGGAACTCTGCCAGATCGGGCCTCTGAACAGAGCTAGAGATCTGCCGTACTGGAGTCGCACTTAGCTTCGTGTAAGCAGGGATTTCAGCTTGACGGGGACTTGCTGCCTCCTCTTCCCCCGAGGAGGCTCGCTTCCCTGCTGGCTGTGCACTCGCCTATCAGGCGGGGGCGCAGGGCTCCTCCAGCAGGTCTTGCCTCAGGGGCTGCTTCCCCTGAGTTGGGGCTGTGGGCAGGAACCCAGACACGCAGGATCAGGCCCCAAACACCTGCACATGTCTCTGCTGGGGAGGAGAGTGCTAGGGAACCTACGTCTGTCATACACTTTCTGGGCACCCAAGGAATCAGCCTCCGTGTGTGCGGGGCTGAAAACCCCAGCCAGGGGCCCTGGGAGCCTGGTGCTCTCCGTGTGGCGCTGAATCTGGGCGGCCAAGCAACCGCTGGAGGAGCCCTGCAGTTGCCCTTCCCTTCCCTCTGACAGAATTCTCACTGCTGGAGCCCTTGGCAGTGTGCAACCCACCAGCCCCTAAGCTCTCCTTAAGGAGGACTGGGACCTAAGTGCAAAGGCAAGGCAGGATTGGAGCTGAGGCAAGAAAGGCGCCAGTGGCGACTCCCAGGCTCCTGCTGCCTGCTCCTTCCTGGAGAGGCAGCCTAAAAGCAAGGCAAGTCTGGGCAAGGCTAGCCCCCGGCAGAGCAGCCTCGCGCCAGGAACTCTGCCAGATCGGGGCTCTGAGCAGAGCCTAGAGCTCTGCCGTACTGGAGGCGCACCTAGCTCCCTGCAAGGAGGGCTTTCAAACCCCAAACAATGAACCACATACCCCAAACCCCGAACCACATACCCAAACATGGTACCCGAACCCCAAACCCCATATCCTGAATCTGAACCCCTATCCCAACCGCAAACCCCAAACCCTGAACAGGGAACTCCAAACCCCTTACCCGAACTCAAAACCCCTAACCCAATCCCCAAACTCCGAACCCCAAACACCTAACCCGTACCGTGAACCCCTAACCCTAACCCAAACCCCTAACCCGAGCCCTAAACCCCAAACCCAAACCCCGACCCTCAAGCCCCGAACCGCAAATCCTGAAACACGTAGCCCAAACCCCGAATCCATAACTCCGAACCCCAATCCAGAACCCAACCCCGAACCCCAAACCACTAGCCCGAACCCCAAACCCAAACCCAAACCGCACACCCCTAAACCGAACCCCAAACCCTGAACCCAAACCCCTAACCTGTACCCCCACCCCACACCCCGAACCCGAACCCCAAACCCGTAACCGCGAATCGCAAACCCCTAACCTGAACCCCAAATCCCAAACCCCAATCCCAAACCGCAAACACCAAAACCGAACCCTAAACCCCGAAACCCCAACCCCCAAACCCAAACTCCAAACTGCTAACCCGAACCCCAAACCCCAAACCCCTAACCGGAACCCCAAACCTCAAATCCAAAACCGCACACCCCAAACCTCTAAGCCGAACCCCGAACTGCCAACCCCTAATTCCTAACCCGAACAGCAAAACTCGAAACTGCACCTCACACCCCCAACCCCAAACCATGAACCCAATCCCCTGAACCCCAAACCCCAAACCTCAAATCTCGACCCCCGAACCACAAACCTCACATACTCAACCCCTAATCGGAACCTCAAACCCGAATCCCCAAACCCCAAACCCAAATCCTAAACCCCTAATCCCTAACCCAAACCGTCAACCCAGAAACCGAACCCCTAATCCCCAACCCCCAACCCTCAACCCAAACCCCAAACCCATAACTGGAACCCCAAACCGCGAACCCCTCACCCAAATCCCAAACTCCAAACCCCAAACCCCTAAGCCTTAACCTAAACTGCCAACCCCTAACCCGAACCGAGAATCCCTACCCCGAACCCCAAACCCCAAATCCTAACCGCGAACCCCTAACCCAAACCCCAAACCCAAACCGCGAACCCCAAACCCCTAACCCGAATCCCAAATCCCCAACCCCAACCGTGAACCTCAAACCCCAAACCCCTAACCCTAACCTCAAACCCCAAACCCCAACTGCGAACCTCTAAACCAATCCGAGAACCCCTAACCTGATCCCCAAACCCCAAACCCAAGCCCCAAACTCAAACCGCGAGCCCCAAACCCCAAACCCTTAACCCGATCCTCAAACCCCAAACCCCAACTGCAAACCCCTAATCTGAACCGAGAACCCATAACCTGATCCCCAAACCCCAAACCCCTAAGCTGAACCTTGAACCCCTAATCGGAACCCCAAACCCCAAACGAGAACCGCGAACCCGGAACCCCAAACCCTGAACTCCAAACCCCAAACCCGAACCCTGAACCCTAACCCGAACCCGAATCCAAACCCTAAGAAGGGAGGGGATTCCCGTAACCCGAACTCTGAACCTGAACCCTAACAAGTTGAGGGGATGCCGGCACCCTAACCCTAACCCTAACCCTAACAATAAAACTCTAAAAGGAAAAAGAAACTTTTCTGGCCTAAGCCCCGCCCCTTGCGGTCCCCCATCCGCTCAAAGCAAAAAAGGCAAGCCCGGACTGGAACTTCTGACCCACAAAGCCAGATTGCATGTTTACTCGGCCGTCAGCCTAACCGCTATGCTAACAAAGCCCCCCGGGTTTCATGCTGCTCCCAGGCACTCTTCAAGCCTCGGCCCGCCAGGGCAGGCTAATAAAGAACTATGGGCCCCATTAGCGCTCACTTTAAGCCCTAACCGTAACCTGAACCCTGACCCTGACCTGAACCCTAACCCAAACCCGAACTCTAAGAAGAGGGGGGTTCCCCGAATTCTAACCCTAACCCCGAACCCGAACCCGAGCGAGTTGGGGGGTTGCCCGAACCCTAACCCTAAGCTTCACAATAAACCTCTAAAATCAAAAGAAACTTTTCTGGTCTAAGCCCCGCCTCTTGTGGTCCCCCGCCCCCTAAAAGGGAAAGAGTTAAACCCGGGACTTGAACTCCTGACCTACAGACCCTAGTCTGCCTGACTTACCAGCCTGCCTAACCGCTATGCTACAGAGGCTTGCTGTTTCAGGCAGCGCTCCCGGGCCCTCTTCAAGCCTCTGCGCGCCAGGGTCTGGCTCTATAGAATATCATGGCTGTCCTAGGTCATCTTTGCTTCTTATCCCTAAATCATAGACAGATGAGCTGAGAAAAAGCTTGGGTTGTCTCGGTGGGGTGGATCTGCTTGTCCTTGTGTTTCCCCTGGAGGCAGTCGCGGTCCCGCGGGCCTGGCCTGGCAGGGGGCGTGGGGGCGGGGCGCACCGTGCGCGCCGTCGGGGGCGGGGCGAGCCTGGGCGGCTGGTCAGGGGCGCGGCTCACGGGAGCGGGTCTGGGGCGGGGTGAACATGGCGGCGCCTCGGGGCCAGGGGTCCCCAGTTGTGCTCTCAGGGCTCGCCATTGCAGCTGGGACTGCTCGTTTCGTGGGCTCCTGGGTCCCCGTCGATTGGCATCCAGCGAGCAGAGCGCAGGGCTGTGGACCACAGGTAAGGGAACTCGGACTCGGCGGAGCAGGGAACCATGTCTTCTGCCCTTTGTTTGCAGTCTCGGAGCCGACTGAAATGGCGATCGCAGAAAAGCCTCGCCTTTGGGGCCGAGGGTTTTACCGCTTCACCCCTTTGCATACAGCTCAGACCCGCGCGCTTTTCCCAAGCAGCCGAGTGTATTGCTTCCTACAGGCCTGGAGAGGATAACAGGCAGGAAGGCCAGGGGTCTCCAGACAGAGAAAATAAACTGCAAGTGTCAGACGTTTTTTTCTCTCTCTTAAGAGGCAGGAGGAGACCAAAGAGGGCTGCGGTTTTTTTTTCTCCATCTTGATACAAATGTAAAAGAAGGTTTCTCTGAAAATTCTGTGTTGCCATGACAACTCCTGGCTCCACCTGAATTTAACTTTTCTCAAACCTTGAACTAAGCAATGCATTGTTCTTATGGAAATGTTTGTCTTAAGGTATGTTAATGTCTTCAGGTCAGTTCCCCCTAAGGGCTCAGAAACGACTCGACAAACCGGTTTGTCTTACTCATACCTGGTTCTCTTAACCTCTGTGAATGAAACTATATATTTGCTTGGAAATCTGCCTTTCTTCAAGATTCATGTCCATCATTTTCTGGCCTGGGATGACTCATCTGCTGCCAATGTGATCTCAATGCATGCTGTGGGTGAGGGGCCTGGTGCCATTCTCTGAGACATTGTCTTTCTTTCCTTAGCAGACTGCTAGTGGCTGTATAACATCTGGCTAAAGACTAGCAGGGGGTACTCTTTCTTCCCCCTTTGAATGTCTACGTCAGCAGCTCTCTCGATCTCTTTTCTACTTGAATCAAACTTTTTCACAGAAAACCTCTGAGCCATCAAGCTTCGTCACTTGCCCTGGATTGAATTCTCCTCTGGAGGCCAAGAATGCTGGCATCTTTTGTGGTTTAGCAGCCACCTTTCAGCCTTTTGTAATTCATATTGAATCTTCATTTCAGATGGCAGATGCATTCCACGGTATTGCCAACTGAAGTCTTGTCATCGCTATGGAGTCTCTGTCCATGGCTTGAGGGTATTTTTCAGCAATCATGTATCATTTCCAGTGTGCCAGTCTTGTCATCCTCATTCCATCCATAGCAAAGTCTTTTATTAATGTTGACGTGATTGAAGGGGAATTGTTTGTTTCAATTCCCTTTCAGATTGTTATTTGCTGGTGTATACAGATAACACTGTGTCGTCATTCATTTGTATCCGTTTGGACAGCTTGATAGTTGTCTTTAGTTTCTTTAATTTCTCATAATTGAAGATGACCCTGGCTCATATATTTACAGTCGCACCCCTAGTCTCAGTCATTTCTTCAAAGAACTGTCCTTTTTTTAACATGACATTATTTTGACTGTGCTGGGTCTTTATTGCTCCTTTGTCTAGTTGTAGTGAGCAGAGGCTACCTTCTAGTTGCTGTGCCATGGCTTCTCATTGCAGTGCTTTCTCTGTGTGCAGAACTTGGGCTCTGGAGCATGCAAACGTCAAGAGTTGTTCAAGGGCTTCATTGCCCCTGGGCGTGTGGAATCTTCTACACAGGAATTGAACCCGTGTTCCCTGCATCGGTAGGCAGCTTCTTTACCACCAGGCCATCGGAGATGTTTCCTGTTCCCTTTTATTAGAGAATGATATTTAAAACATACATGTAGGAGCTCAATATGCTCAGCTGACAATACATGGAGATATATCTCCATGTATTCCAGCTCACCTTTGAACATATTCAGTTAAAGGTAATTTGTGATGATGTCTCCAACCTGATCCACCACGACATGGACATTGTAACGTTTCCTTTTGTTTATCTGGAACTTTGCCTTCCAATGGTAAGATACCTGGCTTCCACCGCTTGTCATACACAGAATTCAGTGCTTGTCCCACGTGGTTACTGAAAAAAAAAAAAACTGTCAGATTGTCTTTCAAAGGGGGCTCTGCGTGCATCGCACCAGTATCTTGAGTATGTTTTTGTATGATAGTTTACTATCAGTATACCCTCAGTGGCCAGGTGTCTATTTCAGTCGTTACCAATTATGAATGGGCTTGTTTGCTCTAGTGTTCTTGGACAATTCGAGTACAGTTTCTTTGTCAGATGTGCATTTTGTTTAGGAAAAGAGTTGTATTGATTGTTGGCTGTGTTGCATCTTTGTGTGTGGGCTTTTCTCTAGTTTTGGTGAGCATGGGCCATAACGAGTGGTTTGCAGGCTTCTCACTGCAGTGTGTCCTCTTGTTGAGGGGCACAGGCTCACGGGCTTCAGTGGCTGCGGCATGTGAACTCGGCATCGTGGCTTCCAGGATCTAGAGCACAGGCTCGGCAGTTGTGGCACACGGGCTCCATAGGATGTGGCATCTTCCCATCCTAGGGATCGCACATGCATCTCCAGCACTGGCAGGTGGATTCTTGACTATGGAACCACCAGGGCATATTTGAGATTCTAGTTTTCCACACACGTATCTAGTGAAAGAGGCCAGGATCAAGAGGCATGGCAGCTGGGAATCCTCAGCCACAGCTCTGGTGTGCTATCCAAAGCTCTGGGGCCTTTGGTGAGCAGCTCAGCTTCCCTGGGACTGTTTCCTCCCGTCAGAAATGCCCTGCTTTTGGACTGTAGCCACCAAGCTCCTCTGTCCCTAGGATTTCTGAGACCAGAGTACTGCAGGTGGTGCCATTTCCTTCTCTGCTGCTGCTGCCACGTCGCTTCAGTCGTGCCTGACTCTGCGCGACCCCATAGACAGCAGCCTACCAGGCTCCTCTGTCCCTGGGATTCTCCAGGCAAGAACACTGGAGTGGGTTGCCATGTCCTCCTCCAGTACATGAAAGTGAAAAGTGAAAGTGAAGTCACTCAGTGAAGTCGTGTCCGACTCTTAGTGACCCCGGGGGTTGCAGCCTACCAGGCTCCTCTGTCCGTGGATTCTCCAGGCAATGGTACTGGAGCGGGCTGCCATTGCCTTGTCTGATTTCCTTCTCTGCAAGATAGCGTTTGGAAGCTCTTTTCTCCTGGATATTGCTTTTGATGAAGGAAGGGGGTTCCCTTCCAGGGCTTGAGAGTGAGTTCTTGTCTGACACTGGGCAATGAGTTGTCTGAGGAGAGGAGTGCTGTCCAAGCGAGAGGCTTCATTGGGAAGGGCTGCCGGGGTGGAGGGCAGGAGGGTGAGGGAAACGGAGAGAACCACTCTGTCACGTGGCTCGCACTCTCAGGTTTTATGGTCATCGGGTTCATTTCTGGTTTGTCTCTTGCCAGGCATTCTGAATTGGATCCTTCTTGGGGCACACGCATCACTCAGCCGAGATGGATTCCAGCGAAGTGCATCCTGGGAGGTTGGTAGGACCTCTGAACTGGAGCCTCCCATCTCCTGACCTCTCCAGAATTCTGGTTGGTGGTAGCTTGTTCGTTCCTTGTTCCTTCCCAGGACCTCCTGTTGTGAGATGACTCCTGCAAGTGTTTTCTTTTCTCTGTTGCCTGGCCAGGGTGGGTGGTCCGTGGTTCATTTAGCAGTTTCTTTTTGGTTCTCTCGAGTAAGGTCCTCCACAGGGTAAATGTATGAAATGATAAAAGGCAATGTGTTAACTCATTTGTATTCATAATTGGGTAAGTTGGCTTGTTTTGTGTATGTTAGACCTGATCACCAGACCGAAGGTCATGTAGAACGTTTGTAGTTTTCTAAAATTTCAATAGTTTTTAAAATGGAGTTACCTTGTTGCAAAGTTTGTGTGTATGTTCATATTTTTTTAAACAGTTATTTCTTTTTAGTTGATTGATCATTGCTTTACAATATTGGTTTGATTTGTCATACATCCACATGAATTGACCATAGGTGTACCTATGTCCTCTTGCTCTGGAATCTCCCTCCCACCTCGCACGCATTCCCACCTCTCTAGGTTACTACTGAGCCCCAGTTTGAGTTCCCTGAATCATACAGCAAATTCCCATTGGTTGTCTATTTACAAAGGTTGTGTACCTGCATCCATGCTGCTCTCTCCATTCATCTCACCCTCTCCCTCTTGTTCCCCACCCTCGTCTGGAAGTCTGTTCTCTATGTCTGCACCTCCATTGCTGCTCTGTGAACAGACTCGTCAGTACCATCCTTCTAGATTCCATGTTTTTCTCTCTTTGACTGACTTCCCTCCCTTTATTTAGAACAAACTCACATGTGTTCCTTTTTATGGCTGCATTCCATACAGGCTCTGATTGTTCCTTAGCCATGTTTTGCGGAGGTCATGGAGCTATTCTGCTCCATTTCAGTTTGGGCTTCCCAGTCTGAGTGCTCGCAGCAGAGCTGCTTCTGGGTGAGCCCTCTGAGGTCTGTGAGCGCCGGGCTGCCCGCTCTTCTCCTGTGGCCCGCAGGGGGCGCCAAAGCCCCCTCTGACCCGCGGGCGCAGGACGCTTTGCCTTTAGCTCTGCCCCGTGAGCAGCTGCGGGAGCTTTGTCTCCTCAGGACCATCAGGGCTCAGGCTTCTGGATAACAGGGCTGCATCCAGGCTGAGAGGAGCAGGGTTGCCTCAGTGCCCACCAGCAGGGAGGCGCTGCAAGAGCGAAAAATGAGGACGGAGTAGACGTTTCCTGTGTCCAGCTGAGGGCTGACTGGAGGTCCATCTCGGAGGACTCAGGGGAAAGAGCTCCGTGTGCAAAGCGGTGGGTTTTTCAGTTCGATTTGCGTTAGATGATGTAGAGGATGAACACTGATGTTCTTCCGTGGAGTGGCCGTTTTCCTGTCACTGTTCTTGAGAAGACTGTCCTTTCCTCTTGCTCGTTCCTGGTTGATTTTCAGGAACTGACCATGTACATGTGGGTTCGTTTCTGGGCTCTCTATTCTCTCCTGGAGTCCATGTGTCTGTGTTCCTGCCCAGTTCCTCACTGTGGTGGTCACTACAGCTCCGTGATGTAGTTTGAAGAGGGATAGGAAGATGCCTCCAGCTGTGTTCCTCTTTCTCAGAGTCTTTTTGGCCGTTTAACGGTCCTGGTCAACAGTAGCCAGTCTAATATGAGGAATATTTCTATTTCTGTGAAAAATGCCATTGAATGTTATTTTGTGATTGCAGTCCGTGTATTTGTTGATGACTTTGGTTGGAATGGACCTTTTAATTCCTCCATTGTTCCAGTGCTATGAGCGTGGAATAGTTTTCTGGTGTATTTGTGTTTCTTTGGTTTCTTTATCAGTGCTTTCTAGTTTTCTGACTACTGGTCTTTTATGTTCTTGATTAAGTTTGTTGCTAGATGTTTTATTTAAGTGGGAGTTTCTTAATTTTTTTTTTCTGATTGTTATGAGTGTCTAGAAATGCAAGTGATTTTTGGACTGTAAATGGTAGTCTATTATATGATTGTAAATTGATCCCAAATGATTCAGCTTTACTGAAAGTAGTCTAACAACATTTTGTGAAGTGATGTGGAACGTTTTATCTGTAACATCTGTTTCTCCTGCAGTAGGTCATCCAGAGGACCCAAGACTATGGTGGTTACTAAGAGACTTCCCACAGTACTTCTTCATTCCACTGTGGACTCCTTCAAGGGCAGTGAGCATCGCAGCTTCCCTTGAACTTCGTCTGGGTAAGTCTTGGCCTGTATCAGAAAGCTTCCTGCCTGTCTACTCTAAATTTCTTTTGTGGTATTGACATGGTTGTTTTGAAACCTAGTATACTTTCCAGTCATTTAAAATGTACAGAAAATGCCTAGCAATGGAACAAGTGCTAGCATTTGCCCACATCATCTAAAAGACTCTATGTGTTTTATCCAAAATGGGTACCTTCTGCAGAACCAGCACATAATCTCCAAAATCAGGAAATCATATGGTATCTACGCTTATAATGTAATCCACCCCCCCACTTCCACTTTGCAATGTTCAAGTGTATGAATATATCTTTTGTTTCCATCTTCATCCTTTTTTCTTTATTTAGAGTGTTACTGAGATTTTCAGTTATTTGGACAAACTTGATGGATTGAAAGCAGACATGGTGAATAAGGGTTCTGGGTGGCCTTTTCTATGTGGATTTTTTTTTCACTGAAGATGGTTTGAATATTTATTCGTGTTGTTAACATGTATGAATCCTGCATTCTTTCTCCCCCCATAGTAATGAAAAAATCAATACTATGCCATTTACCATTTAGATATTTGTAAGCATACAGTGTTGTAGCAGACAACCTTTTCTTGTTTTGCCAAACCAGTTTAATAATGTGCACCTTGTGCGTGCTTTGGACAAACTCAGGAAACTGAGTCAGTGACTGAAATGGCCCAAGATATCACCTTAGATTCCATCTTCATCTGAAAACAAAACAGGCGACTTCCTGGTGGTCCAGTGGCTGAGACTGACACTCCAAAGAAGGAGGCCCAGGTTCATTTCCTGATCCAAGAACTAGATCTCCCATGCCACAACAGAGAATTTGCATGCTGTAGCTAAATATCTGGCTTGCCTCAATGAAGGTTGACCTGGCGCAGCCAAATGAAAACAGAAACAAATATTTAAAAAAATACAACCAAAGGAAAGGAAGGGTATGGTGGCTGTGCAGATTTACGGCTTAGCTTTCCCTATCGATAGAAAAGAAAAAAGAGTTTCAAAAGACTGTGTCTCATCCTTCTATCTGCATATAGAGAGATTCCTTTGAAATGAGATTTCTCTGGTAAATGTGACTCACAGAAGAGCTGTCTTGAACTTGGGTTTCAGAGATGATCATGTGTCCTCTAAAAAAATAAAAGTTAATTGGGTCCAACTAATCCTCATGCTGAGGTGGTATATTTTGTGGTAGCATTTGCTCCCTTCACTTTGCATGTATCCCCATTTGTTTACACTGTCATCTACTGAAGACATCCTGATATTTGAAAGTTTGTAGTGATTACAAGTCGAGCTGTTGTATATAATCATGCGATACCTTTTTGTCTGACATGTTTTCAAAGCTGTTTAGTAAGTGCTGACATGAAGGATTCAGGTCACAGGTGAGCCTTGTTTAGCTGTGGAAAAATCCAGCTATGTTTCTCTGTGGCTTGTGGGATCTTCTGGGGTAAGGATCGAACTAGAGTGTCTTGCATTGTCAGGCAGATTCTTTACCACTGAGCCACCGGAGAAGCCTGTGCCCTACCCCCTTTTCTTGAGTTGACTGGATCTAATAGGTGTGCCAGTGCTACCTCCACTGTTATTTTAGTTTGTCATTTCCTAATGCTATGTGGTTTTTGAGTCTTTTTGATAGGCTTATTTACTATCTTTATATTTTTGTAGGCCAGGTGTTTAGGTGTATACATATTTTATGAGATTGTTCTAGATTTTTTGGTATATTTGGAGAACAATCCTTTATCAGATATATTATTTTATAAATATAGTTTCCTGTGGCTTGTGTTTAAGTTTTGGTGAATAAGGTTTTTCACCGTTTCAATTTCTAATTTTTTAAAGTTGATGTTATATGGTGTTTTCTATCCTTTTTGGATAGCCTTTAGTGTGTTGTTGTTGTTGTTAAATTTTATAAGCAGAAGTGAGGTACCGTAGATACAGTTTTAAGCTAAGCTGAGGTGCCACAGATACAGTTTTTGCCTTTTGTCTGTTGAGAAGTTTGAGTGAGTTTGGTGTACACTGTAACATTATGTCTACATTCATTTGACTGGATATAGCTTCCAGTTATTTGTCTAATTGTTTTTGGAGATATGATGGAAGTCAGTTTTTCCAAAGGGAAACTGAGGTCCATGAAACATGAACTCTTTTCGATCGGTCGGAATCACTTTCTGCTATTTCTGACAGATTTGACTTGTTTGGATATCTCATATGAGCGGAATCACAGAACGTTTGTCTTTTTTTTGGTCTGGTTTATTTCACTTAATCTAATGACCATAAGGTTTGTCCACATTGTCGCATTGTCAGAATTACTGACTTTGAAGGGCCGAATCAGATTCCATTGTGTGTATACCACAGTTTGTTTATGGAATTGGCTGCCATGGACACTTCGATTGCTTCTGTTTGTTTGCCAGTGTGAATCATGCTGTTGTGAGTATGACGGAAGGAGTATCCATTTTTTTCAGCCCCCTTTCCCAATCCTTTTGGGTACATAGCATGAATTGGAATCGAACTATGTATTTCTTCCACGTGTTCGTTTTGGAGTCATTTGTGTAATGTCTTGCAGAGTGGCAGCACCATTTAATGTACTTTTTTGTATGGTGGAATACCGTTCAAGCTTCTGAATATACCTTGCGTTGCATATTCAGTCTCCCACCAACGGACACTTGAATGAGTTCTACTTTGAGCTATTGTGAATGTCACTATGAATATTTGTGTACCAGTTTTGTTTGAATTATTAACAAATACATTACCATATATAAAAGAAGCCACAAGGACCTACTGTACAGTTTAGGAAACTATTAAATATCTTATGATGATGTGTAATGCAAGAGAATCTCCAAAGGAATATATGAAAAGCACATAATAACCATGATATTTATTGTGGCAACACTATGAGTTATCATAGCACTACTCAACGTGTATTTATACATGTCACTAAAATATTTACATCTGTAAGGAATTATTATATAAAAAATCAAGAATTCAAACAGAGAATAAATAAACTT
>NW_017211496.1:0-1053 GCF_001704415.2 Capra hircus
GGGCAATCACGGTGGGCCCCCAGGGGAAATCACGTGGCCCCCTGGGCGTGGGCCCCTTCACGGGGCAATCACGTGGGCCCCCAGGGGAAAATCACGTGGGCCAAATCACGCCCCAAGGGGAAATCACCCCCCAGGGAAATCACGTGGGCACGTGGGCCCCCAGGGGAAATCACGTGGGCCCCTGGGGCAATCACGTGGGCCCCTAGGGGAAATCACGTGGGCCCCCAGGGAAATCACGTGGGCCCCCAGGGGAAATCACGGCCCCCAGGAAATCACGTGGGGCCCCAGGGGAAAATCACGTGGGCCCCCTGGGGCAATCACGTGGGCCCCCAGGGGAAATCACGTGGCCCCCAGGGCAATCACGTGGGCCCCAGGGGAAATCACGTGGCCCCCCAGGGGAAATCACGTGGGCCCCCCAGCACGTGGCCCCCTGGGGCAATCACG
Organism: Capra hircus; assembly: GCF_001704415.2. Taxonomy (NCBI): domain Eukaryota; kingdom Metazoa; phylum Chordata; class Mammalia; order Artiodactyla; family Bovidae; genus Capra; species Capra hircus. The sequence continues at coordinate 445 of NW_017211496.1, forward strand.
TGGGCCCCAGGGGAAAACGTGGGCCCCCTGTGGGCCCCCAGGGGAAATCACGTGGGGCCCCCAGGGGAAATCACGTGGGCCCACCAGGGGCAATCACGTGGGCCCCCAGGGGAAATCACGTGGGCCCCTGGCAGGGGAATCACGTGGGCCCCCCAGGGAAATCACGTGGCCCCCAGGGGCAATCAGTGGGCCCCAGGGAAATCACGTGGGCCCCCAGGGCAAATCACGTGGGCCCCCAGGGGAAATCACGTGGGCAAATCACGTGGCCCCCATCAACGTGGGCCCCCTGGGGCAATCACGTGGGCCCCCAGGGAAATCACGTGGGCCCCTGGGGCAATCACGTGGCCCAGGGGAAATCACGTGGGCCCCAGGGAATCACGTGGGCCCCCCGGGGAAATCACGTGGCCCCCTGGGAAATCACGTGGGCCACCTGGGGCAATCACGTGGGCCCTCCGTGGGCCCCAGGGGAAATCCGTGGGCAATCACGTGGGCCCCCAGGGGAAATCACGTGGGGGGGCAATCACGTGGGCCCCAGGGGAATCACGTGGGCCCCCAGGGAAATCACGTGGCCCCCTGGGGCAATCACGTGGGCCCCTAGGGGAAATCACG
>NW_017211497.1:0-1050 GCF_001704415.2 Capra hircus
GCTCTCCCAGGAAAGGCGAGAGGAACTCTAGGGTCGTGCCACCATTCCCTGAGTCCCCCAGATGTCTCAGTCCATTCGAGGGAACCTGTTTTCTCTGCAGTGCCTCGACTTTCAAGCCGAGGATCGACTCACACCTCGGTGGCACGTGGGACAGCCTTGTGGGAAAGCTCGTGAAAAAGCCTTCCGGGAAAGCCTCGGGGGAAAGCCACAGATCCCTTGATCCCCTCGACGGGAAGCATGACACTGCTGCTACAGCTCGGGAGGAAATCGCACGTGCATGCCCCCAACTCGAGACGAGGACTGACTCCCCTGGGGAGACTCCAGAAGTACCCCAAGATCCATGTCAGCACTGGAGAGGAATCCTCAGGTTCCGTCACCAACACCAAACAAGGTCTTAGGCCCAGCATCGTCGGCGGGGAATCTCGAGAGGACCCCGCCACTTGAATGGGGACTGGCCTTTCCTGAGGCCACCAGAGCAGGTCCCTGAGGTCCCCGTCGTAAGTCGAGGGCACCTGCCGCAACTCGAGAAAATCCAGTAGGTTCTCCCATCCAGGCGAGATGAGGCCCATTTCTGCTGAGGTGTCTCAAGGCTAATCACACTTAACCTCTGGAACTTCCAAAGGCCCTTCACACCCTTGCTGCAACTCAAGAAGTTCCCGACCTACCCGTCTCCACTCGAGAGGAAGCACGAGAGTCCCGCCCACATCCAGAGGAGCCCGGTTCCACCTCCTAGCTCGAGAGGAGGTATCCTTTCCCTGCGTGTCGGAAAAGAATTCTCGTCGTTCCCGTCGCATCTCAAGAGGAGGCGCCCCTACAGGAAAGGCGAGAGGAACTCCAGGGTCGTGCACATTCTCAGAGTCCCCCAGATGTCTCAGTCCATTCCAGGGAAACCTGTTCTCCCTGCACTGCCTCGACTTTCAAGCTGAGGTACGACTCACATCCACGGTGGCACGTGGGATAGCCCTGTGGGAAAGCCTCGTGAGAAAGCCTCGTGAGAAAGACTCGAGGGAAAGCAACAGATCCCTTGATCCACGGGAAGGGAAGCGTGAC
>NW_017211498.1:0-1039 GCF_001704415.2 Capra hircus
AAGACACCATTGTCCACTGGGCTCACTGGGGCCATGGGTGTGGCCAAGGGGGCTGTTCAGACTGGCATGGACACCACCAAGACGTCCTGACTGGCACAAAGACACTGTGTCCACTGGGCTCACTGGGGCCATGGGTGTGGCAAGGGGTTGTCCAGACTGGCATGGACACCACCAAGACCGTCCTGACTGGCACCAAAGACACCGTGTCCACTGGGCTCACTGGGCAACATGTCCAGACTGGCATGGACACCACCGACTGACTGGCACCAAGACACCATGTCCCACTGGCAACCAGACTGGCATGGACACCACCAAGACCGTCCTGACTGGCCAAAGACACCGTGTCCACTGGGCTCACTGGAGCCATGGGTGTGGCAAGAGCCACAGTCCAGACTGGCATGGACACCACCAAGACGTCCTGACTGGCACAAAGACACCGTGTCCACTGGGCTCACTGGCAGTCACATGGCACAGTCCAGACTGGCCATGGACACCACCAAGGACCGTCCTGACTGGGCACCAAAGACACCGTGTCCACTGGCTCACTGCTGCAGTGAACATGGCCAAGGGCACAGTCCAGACTGGCATGGCACCACCAAAACTGTCTTGACTGGCACCAAAGACACCATGTCCACTGCGGCTCACTGGGGCCTGGTGGGCCAAGGGGGCTGTCCAGACTGGCATGGACACACCAAGACCAGTCCTGACTGGCACCAAAGACACCGTGTCTACTGGGCTCACTGCTGCAGTGAACTGGCCAAGGGCACAGTCCAGACTGGCATGGACACACCAAGACCGTCCTGACTGGCACCAAAGACACCGTGTCTACTGGCTCATGCTGCAGAACATGGCCAAGGGCACAGTCCAGACTGGCATGGACACACCAAGACCGTCCTGACTGGCACCAAAGACACCATGTCACTGGGCTCACTGGGGCCATGGGTGGGCCAAGGGGGCTGTCCAGACTGGCATGGACACCACCAGACCGTCCTGACTGGCACCAAAGACACCGTGTCTACTGGGCTCACTGGAGCAGTGG
>NW_017211499.1:0-1022 GCF_001704415.2 Capra hircus
GTGCCACCGTGGTGTGAGTCGATCCTCGGCTTGAAAGTCGAGGCAGTGCAGGGAAAACAGGTTTCCCTGGAATGGACTGAGATATCTGGGGGACTCTGGGAATGGTGGCACGACCCTGGAGTTCCTCTCGCCTTTCCTGTGGAGAGTGCCTCCTCTTGAGTTGCGATGGGAACGCCGGGAATTCTTTCCCGACCACGCAGGGAAATATCCCTGCTCTCGAGCTATGAGGCGGAAACGGGGCTCCTCTGGATGAGTGCGGGACTCTCCTGCTTCCTCTCCAGTGGAGACGGGTATGTTGGGGAACTTCTTGAGTTGCAGCAAGGGTGTGAAGGACCCTTTGGAAAGTCAAGAGGTTAGGTGTGATTAGCCTCGAGATGCCTCAGCGGGAATGGGCCTAAAATCGCCTGGAAGGGAGAACCTCCTGGATTTTCTGGAGGTGTGGCAGGTGCTCTCGACTTACAATGGGGACCTCAGGGACCCGCTCTGGTGGCCTCAGGAAAGGCCAGTCCCCATGCGCCTTGCTCGGGGGCCTCTCGCATTCCTCTCCCGTCGATGCCGGGGCCTGAGATCTTATGTGGAGAAGGTGGTCCGGAACCTGAGGATTCCTCTCCAGTGCTGACATGGATCTTGGGGTACTTCTGGAGTCTCCCCAGGGGAGTTAGTCCTCTGCTCGAGTGGGTGCATGCACCTGTGCTTTCCTCCCGAGCTGTAGCAGCAGTGTCACGCTTCCCTTCGCGTGGATCAGGAGATATGTTGCTTTCCCTAGAGGCTTTCCCACGAGGCTTTCCATGAGGCTTTCCCACAAGGCTGTCCCACGTGCCACCGTGCTGTGAATCGACCCTCGCCTGAAGTCGAGAGCAGTGCAGGGAAAACAGTATCCCTGGAATGGACTGAGACATGTGGCGGGACTCTGGAATGGTGGCACGACCGCTGGAGTTCCTCTCGCCTATCCTGTGGAGAGCGGCCTGCTCTTGAGATGCGACGGGAACGCCGGGAATTCTTTTCCCGACCACGCAGGGAAA
>NW_017211500.1:0-1017 GCF_001704415.2 Capra hircus
ATCAGCGGGCGCGCAGGGCTCCTCAGCAGGTCTTGCCTCAGGGGCTGCTTCCCTGAGTTGGGGCTGTGGGCGGGGAACCCAGACACGCAGGATAAGGCCCCAACCACCTGCACATGTCTCTGCTGGGGAGGAGAGTGCTAGGGAACCTACGTCTCTCACACACTTTCTAGGCACCCACGGAGTCAGCCTCTGGGAGTGTGGGATGCAAAACCCAGCCAGGGGCCCTTGGAACCTGGTGCTCTCCGTGCGGAGCTTTGTCTGGGCGGCCAAGCAACCGCTGAAGGAGCCCTGCTGTTGCCCTTCGCTTCCCTCTGACAGAGCTTTCACTGCTGGAGCCCTTGGCAGTGTGCAACCCACCAGCCCTAAGCCCTCCTCAAGGACGCTTGGGACCTAAGTGCAAAGGCAAGGCAGGGTAGAGCTGAAGCCAGGAAAGGCGCCAGTGGCGTTTCCGAGCCTCACACAGCCTGCTCCTTCCTGGGGAGGGAGCCTTAAAGCAAGGCAAGTCTGCGCAAGGCTCGCCTATGCAGAGCATCTTGTGCCAGGAACTCTGCCAGATCGGGCCTCTGAACAGAGCTAGAGATCTGCCGTACTGGAGTCGCACTTAGCTTCGTGTAAGCAGGGATTTCAGCTTGACGGGGACTTGCTGCCTCCTCTTCCCCCGAGGAGGCTCGCTCCCTGCTGGCTGTGCACTCGCCTATCAGGCGGGGCGCAGGGCTCCTCCAGCAGTCTTGCCTCAGGGGCTGCCTTCCCCTGAGTTGGGGCTGTGGGCAGGAACCCAGACACGCAGGATCAGGCCCCAAACACCTGCCACATGTCTCTGCTGGGGAGGAGAGTGCTAGGGAACCTACGTCTGTCATACACTTTCTGGCACCCAAAGGAATCAGCCTCCGTGTGTGCGGGGCTGAAAAACCCCAGCCAGGGGCCCTGGGAGCCTGGGCTCTCCGTGTGGCGCTGAATCTGGGCGGCCAAGCAACCGCTGGAGGAGCCTGCAGTGCCCTTTCCCTTCCCTCTGACAGA
>NW_017211501.1:0-1008 GCF_001704415.2 Capra hircus
ACTCTCGTGTTACTCTTGAGTGGAGACCGGTATGTCGGGGAACTTCTTGATTTGCAGCAAGGGTGTGAAGGACCCTTTGGAATTCCCAGATGTGAGATGTGATTAGCCTCGAGACGCTTCAGCGGAAATGGGCCTCATCTCGCCAGGAGGGGTGAACCTCCTGGATTTTCTCGAGTTGAGGCAGGTGCTCTCACCTTACGACGGGCACCCTCAGGGACCCGCTCTGGTGGCCTCAGGAAAGGCCAGTCCCCATGCGAGTTGCTCGGGGCCTCTCGGATTCCTCTCCCGTCGATGCCGGGCCTAAGATCTTGTGTGGAGATGTTGCCTGAACCTGAAGATTCCTCTCCAGTGCTGACATGGATCTTGGGGTAGCTTCTGGCGTCTCCCAGTGCAGTCAGTCCTCTACTCGAGTGGGGGCATGCACGTGCGCTTTCCTCCCGAGCTGTAGCAGCAGTGTCACCTTCCCTTCGCGTGGATCAACGGATCTGTGGCTTTCTCTCGAGGCTTTCCAAAGAGGTTTTCCCACGAGGCTTTCCCACAGGGCTGTCCACGTGCCACTGTGGTGTGAGTCGATCCGCGGCTTGAAAGTTGAGGCAGTGCAGGTTATACAGGTTTCCCTGTAATGGACTGAGACATCTGGGGGACTATGGGAATGGTGGCACGACACTGGAGTTCCTCTCGCTTTTCCTCTGGAGAGCGCCTCCTCTTGAGATGGGACGGGAACGCCACAAATTCTTTCCCGACCACGCAGGGTAAGGATCAAACCTCTCAAGCTATGAGGCGGAAACGTGGCTGCTCCTGGATGTGGGCGGGACTTTCCTGTTCCTGTCGAGTGGAGACGGGTATGTCGGGGAACTTCTTGAGTTTCAGCAAGGGTGTGAAGGACCCTTTGGAAGTTCCAGAGGTTAGGTGTGATTTGCCTGGAAACGCCTCTGCGGAAATGGGCCCTCATCTCGCCTGGAGGGGAGAACCTCCTGGATTTTTCTCGAGTTGCGGCAGGTGCTCTCG
>NW_017211502.1:0-1005 GCF_001704415.2 Capra hircus
AATCACGTGGGCCCCAGGGGAAATCAGCGTGGGCCCCAGGGAAATCACGTGGGCCCCCTGGGGCAATCACGTGGGCCCCCAGGGGAAATCACGTGTCACGGGCCCCAGGGCAATCACGTGGGCCCCCAGGGGCAATCACGTGGGCCCGCCAGGGGAAATCACGTGGGCCCAGGGCCACGTGGGGGGAATCACGTGGGCCCCAGGGGCAATCACGTGGGCCCAAATCACGTGGGCCGCGTGTCCACGTGGGCCCCAGGGGAAATCACGTGGGCCCCCAGGGAATCACGTGGCCCCCAGGGGCGTGGCCCCCAGGGGAATCACGTGGGGCCGCCAGGGGAAATCACTGGGGGGGCAATCACGTGGGCCCCCAGGGGAAATCACGTGGGCCCCGGGCGTGGCCCCGGGGCAATCACGTGGGCCCCCAGGGGAAATCAGCGTGGGCCCCAGGGGAAATCACGTGGGCCCCCAGGGGAAATCAATCACGTGGGCCCAGGGGAAATCACGTGGGCCCCTGGGGCAATCACGTGGGCCCCCAGGGGAAATCACGTGGCCCCAGGGGGAATCACGTGGGCCCCAGGGGAAATCACGTGGCCCCCAGGGGAAATCACGTGGCCCCCCATGGAAAATCACGTGGCCCCCTGGGGAATCACGTGGGCCCCTGGGGAAATCACGTGGGCCCCAGGGGAAATCACGTGGGCCCCCAGGGGAAAATCACGTGGGCCCCCGTGGGCAGGGGCCACGGGGCCCCCAGGGGAAATCAACGTGGGCCCCTGGGAAATCAACGTGGGCCCGGGGCAATGCACGTGGGCCCCCAGGGGAAATCACGTGGGCCCCGTGGGCCCCAGGGGAAAATCACGTGGCCCGCAGGGGGCCGTGGGCCCCCAGGGGAAATCACGTGGCCCCAGGGGCAAGCGTGGGCCCCAGGGAAATCACGTGGGCCCCCCAGGGGGCAATCACGTGGGCCCCGAGGGGAAATCACGTGGCCCCCAGGGGGTGGGCCCCAGG
>NW_017211503.1:0-1004 GCF_001704415.2 Capra hircus
GGGAAAGAATTTCCGGTTTTCCTGTTGGATCTCAAGAGGAGGCGCTCTCCACAGGAAAGGCGAGAGGAACTCCAGGGTCGTGCCACCATGCACAGAGTCCCCCAGATATCTCAGTCCATTCCAGGGAAACCTGTTTTCCCTGCACTGCCTCGACTTTCAAGCTGAGGATCGAGTCACACCACGGTGGCACGTGGGACAGCCCTGTGTGAAAGCCTCAAGGAAAGCCAACAGATCCCTTTATTCACGCAAAGGAAGCGCGGACACTGCTGCTACTGCTCGGAGGAAAGCGCACGTGCATGCCCCCCTCTCGGGTCGAGGACTGACTCCCTTGGGCAGACTCCAGAAGAACCCCAAGATCCATGTCAGCACTGGAGAGGAATGCTCAGGTTACAGCACCGATTCCACACAAGACCTTAGCCCCGGCATCGATGGGAGAGGAACCCGAGAGGCCCCCGAGCAACTCGCATGGGGACTAGACTTTCCTGAGGCCACCAGAGCGGGTCCCTGAGGTCCCCGTCTTAAGTCGAGAGCACCTGCCACAACTCGAGAAAATCCAGGAGGTTCTCGCCTCCAGGCGAGATGAGGCCCCATTTCCGCTGAGGCGTCTCGAGGCTAATCACATCTAACCTCTGGAACTTCAAAAGGGTCCTTCACACCCTTGCTGCAACTCAAGAAGTTCCCGACATACCCGTCTCCACTCGAGAGGAAGCACGAGAGTCCCGCCCACATCCAGAGGAGCCCCGTTTGCGCCTCCTACCTCGAGAGGAGGGATCCTTTCCCTGCGTGGTCGGGAAAGAATTCCCGGTTTTCCTGTTGGATCTCAAGAGGAGGCGCTCTCCACAGGAAAGGCGAGAGGAACTCCAGGGTCGTGCCACCATTCCAGAGTCCCCCAGATATCTCAGTCCATTCCAGGAAACCTGTTTTCCCTGCACTACCTCAACTTAGAAGCCCGAGGATCGACTCACACCACGGTGGCACGTGGGACAGTCCTGTGGGAAAGCCTC
>NW_017211504.1:0-17633 GCF_001704415.2 Capra hircus
GAATTTTGCTCTATGCCGTATCGATGTTGATGACAGGATATTTTCCACAGGATCAAAGAAGTGTTCAGACAGACTAAGCTCACGAGCTTCTTCTGCAGAGAAATGAAAATATTGTTGTCTGACCACGAAAGATGCTGGGATTCTTGCTTATGGAGGAGAAGAATTCAAGACGAGGCTTGATTGCTCAGAGCTTTTGTGCAATCGAGTTTTTTAAAGGATAAAGGAGGATAGAGAAAGCTTCTGACAGAGACATCACAAGGGGCAGAAAGCGTACCCCTTGCTAGTGTTAGTAATGGAGTTATATACTCTCCATAAGTTATGACAACGAACAAAGAATGTCTGGAGGTTGTAAAGACTCACTAGACCTACTCCCATAATTGACCAGATAGGATTTTTTCCAGAGACCGTCCTCAAGAAGGATGCATGATTGTTATATAATCCTAAGGAATGTAGAGGGAAAAACAGTTTTGTCCTTTCTTCCTCCTTGAGAATTCTAGAGCCCTCTCTCCTTGGGGACCTTGAACTTCTTAGAAACCTGCCTTGGCAATGACTCTCTCAGAAACATGATTAAACAGCCGTTTGGAGCTTCCTTTGACTTTCCCTGGGAGGGAGGGAGCCCTCCCTGAGCACAGGGCCTCAGGGGCCATGGCCAATGAAAAATAATCTCCCAGCAAGTGCTTTTCAGCCCTGTGTGACTCTCAGCCCACAGGAGGCTGAGAAAACTCTCTTCCTTGGAGGAAGGAAAGGCAGCCCAAGAGTGTGTTTTCAGGCCTGTATCTTGCAGCAAGTGTTTGGCTTGTTAGACAGAAGACCTGCAGGCCTGTTCCAACAGACTCAATGCCAGAATCAGGGCCTTGTGTCTCCCTGCAGTTTCCTGGCCTTGCAAACACATTCCTAGGTGAGAGCAGTCCTGCCCATGGGGAAGCAGGCTGCGGGAGTGTGTCTGAGGGGGCCAGGTGTCATGCTGGGTTCACCTGGTCGAGGGCACCTTGCACCTCCAATGGATCCCAGGCAAGGAGTTGCAGGCCACCACCTTGCCTCTGAACTCCCAAAATGGGGAGCAAAGCTCGCTCTGTCAGAGGGAAGAAAACAGCAACAGGATGGATTTTCAAGCAGTTGCTAGGCTGTACTGCGTTAGGGCTCCAAGGAAGGAAAATGCGAATTTTAGCCCCTACGACTGGTATCCAGGTGGGCTCCCAGGATGATTTCCCCGCAGGATCCAAGAACGTTCCAGACAGACCTGGGCTCACTAGCTCCCTCCTGCAGAGGAAACATGATAGAACAGCTGTTTTGGAGGTTGCTTTGACTTCCCCTGGGAGGGTAGGATCCCTCCCTGGGTGCAGGGCCTCAGGGGCCATTGCCGCTGAGAAATGCCCTCGAAGCCAGACCTTTCCAGCCTTGTATGACTCAGCACGGAGGAGACTGGAAAAGGTGTCTTCCTTGGAGGAAGGAAAGGCAGCCCCAGAGAGTGGGTTTTCACACCTGTATCTTGCAGCAAGTGTTTGGCGTCTCAGACGTCAGACCTCCAGGCCTGCTCCAACGGCCTCAGTTCCAGAGTCAGGGCCGTGTGTCTCCCTGCATTTTCTGAGCCTTGGGAACACATTCCTAGGTCAGAACAGTCCTGCCCATGGGGAAGGAGGCTGCGGGAGTGTGTCTGAGGGGGTCGGGTGCCATGCTGGGGTCCAATAGACCTGGTACCTCCAATCGACCCCAGGACAACAGCGGTGGGGCTCCCCCTGGCTTCCGAAATGCCAAAGCGAGAAGCAAAGCTAGCTCTATCAGAAGGAAGGAAAGAGCAATCGGATGGATGTTCAGGCTCTTGCTGGGCCGCACCACTTCAGGGTCCCCCCCGAGAGGAACAGGCGCCCTGTGGCCCCTAGGTCCGATATGCAGGTTAACACATAGGGTGTGTCCCTGTAGGAGCCAAGAATTTTCCTGACAGACCTAGGCTCACTAGAGCTCTCCTACAGGGCAAAAGGGGTAGAACAGACTGTGGATGTGACTCTGCCTTTCCCAGCGAGCATGGGGCCCTCTCTACGGCCCCTGGCTCCAGGGAAAATTGTCCCTGAAAAATGACCTCCAAGAAGCGCTTTTCCAGCAGGCTGGGATGCAGAGTTCACAGGATGCGGGGAAAGTGATCGTGCTTCAGGGAACGAAGAGGCAGCCACCAAGTGTGTGTTTGCAAGCCTGTATTTGGAAGAAACTGGTGAGCTTCTTCAAGGGGAGACCTCCAGGTCTGCTCAGAGGACCGAAATTCCAGAGGCAGCACCATGCATCTCCCCTGTCCTTTCTGAGCCTTGGAAAGACATTCCTAGCTTATAGCGGTATTGCTCATGAAGAAGCAGGATGCAGGAATGTGTCAGACATGACTGGGTGCCTTCCTGGGTTCAGCTCCGTGAGGGGCCTTTCCACTCAAAGTAGGTCCCATGCCTCCTTGGGGAGGAAGTGGGGCCCGCTTGCCTCCAAATTGTCAAAGGCTGGAACAAAGCTAGTTCTATCAGAGGTAAGAAAAGAGCAATTGGATGGATGTGGAAGCTGTTGCTGGGCCGCACTGCTTCAGGCCCCCCACCCCTCCGCCCCCGAGAGAAACAGGCGCCCTGTGGCCCCTAGGTCCTGCATGCAGTTTCACACATAGAATGTGTCCCCATAGGAGCCAAGAATTTTCCTGACAGACCTAGGCTCACTAGAGCTCTCCTACAGAGCAAAGCGGATGGGACAGATGTGTGGCTGTGGCTCTGCCTTTCCCTGGGAGTGTGCAGCCGCTCCCTAGGGCCCCGGGCTCCAGGGGAAATTGCCCCTGAATAATGACCTCCAAGAAGCGCTTTTCCAACTGGCTGAGATGTGGAGTTCTCAGGATGCAGGGAAAGCGAGTGTCCTTCGGGGAAGCAAAGGCAGTCACCTGTTATCATGACTTACTAGAATAGTAGGTACCTTCTCCGGTTGGGCAGAGGCCTTCCCTACCTGATCTGAAAAATAAAATGAAGTAGCTCGCTGATTTGAGAAATAATTCCCAGACTTGGGTTTCCAACCAGTATAGAATCCGACAATGGCCCTGTCTTTGTAGCCGCGTTAATTAACAGGTATGTGAAGCTCTAAATATCAGTGGAAATTACATACAGCAAATAGGCCCCAGTGTTCTGGAATGGTGGAAAGAAACAACCAAACTCTTGAAGAGACACTTTCTAAATGGATCATAGAAACTGACTGTACATGGATGGGCTTGCTTCCGGCAGACTTACTCATATTATGGGTTACCGCACGTTCCCATAGTTGTTGTCCTTATGAAATTTTCTATGGGAGACCCCCTCCCACAGTGAGGCAGGTGTTAGCAGATTTGCCACAAGTAAGGGGGTGGGATTTCACAGCAGATGGAACAATTAGGTAAGGTAATAAATCAGGTAACTAAGTTTGTATAAAAAAGAATATCATTCCCCCTTGAGGAACAGATTCATGAATTTGTGCTCAGTGATCAGGTGTGGCTCAATGACTGGAAACACAATTCCTTGGCCTGACATCGGAAAGGTCCTTATACTGTTGTCTTAGCCACAATTCTGAAAGAGATGGGAATACCAGACCACCTAACCTGCCTCTTGAGAAATCTGGATGAAGGTCAGGAGGCAACAGTTAGGGCAGGACATGGAACAACAGACTGGTTCCAAAAAGGAAAAGGAGTATGTCAAGGCTGTATATCGTCACCCTGTTTATTTAACTTATATGCAGAGTACATCATGAAAAATGCTGGGATGGAAGATACATGAGCTGGAATCAAGATTGCCGGTAGAAATATCAATAAACTTAGAATGCAGATGACACCACCCTTATGGCAGAACGTGAAGAGGAACGGGTATGTCGGGGAACTTCTTGAGTTGCAGCAAGGGTGTGAAGGACCCTTTGGAAGTTCCAGAGGTTAGGTGTGGTTAGTCTCGAGATGCCTCAGCGGAAATGGGCCTCATGTCGCCTGGAATGGAGAGGCTCCTGGATATTCCCTAGTTTCAGCAGGTGCTCTCGAGTTACCACGGGGACTTCAGGGACCCGCTCTGGCGGCCACAGGAAAGGCCAGTCATCATGCGTGTTCCTAGGGGGCCTCTCGTGATTCCTCTCCCGTCGATGCCCGGGGCCTAAGACCTTGTGTGGAGTCGGGGCCGGAACCTGAGGATTCCTCTCCAGTACTGACATGGATTTTGGGGTACTTCTGGAGTCTCCACAAGGGAGTGAGGCCTCGTCTCGAGTGGGGGCATGAGCGTGCCCTTTCTTCCCATGCTGTAGCAGCAGTGTCACGCTTCCCCTTGCGTGGACCAAGGGATCTGTGGCTTTCCCTCGAGTCTTTCCCACGAGGCTTTCCCACAGCGCTGTCCCACGTGCCACGGTGGTGTGAGTCGATCCTCGGCGTGAAAGCCGAGGCAGTGAAGGGAAAACAAGTTCCTGTGGAATGGACTGAGACGTCTCGGGGAGTCTCAGAATGGTGGCACGACCCTGCAGTTCCTCTCCCCTTTCCTTTGGAGAGCGCCTCCTCTTGAGATGCGATGGGAATGCCGGGAATTCTTTCCGGACCAAGAAGGGAAAGGATCCCTCATCTCGAGCTACGAGGTGGAAACGGAGCTCCTCTGGATGTGGCCGGGACCCTCGTGCTTCCTCTTGAATGGAGACGGGTATGTCGGGGAACTTCTTGAGTTGCAGCATGACTGTGAAAGACTCTTTGGAAGTTCCAGAGGTCACGTGTGATTAGCCTCGAGACACCTCAGTGGAAACGGGCCTCATCTCGCCTGGAGGGGAGAACCTCCTGGATTTTACCGAGTTGCGGCAGGTGCTCTCGACTTACGACGGGGACCTCATGGACCCGCTCTGGTGACCTCAGTAAAGGCCAGTCCCCATGCGAGTTGCTAGAGGGCGTGTCGCTATTCCTCTCCCGTCGATGCCAGGGCCTAAGACCTTGTGTGGAGTCCGGGCCAGAACCTGAAGATTCCTCTCCAGGGCTGACATGCATCTTGAGGTACTTCTGGAGTCTCCCCAGGGGAGTCAGTCCTCGTCTCGAGTGGGGGCATGCACGTGCGCTTTCGTCCCGTGCTGTAGCAGCAGTGTCACGCTTCCCATCGCGTGGATCAAGGGATCTGTGGCTTTCCCTCGAGGCTTTCAGATGAGGCTTTCCCACAGGGCTCTCCCACGTACCACCGCGATCCTCGCCTCTGCCATCGCGATCCTCGCCGTGCAAGTCGAAGCAGTGCAGGGAAAACAGGATCCTCTGGAATGGACTGCGACATCTGGGGGACTCTTGGAATGGTGGCACGACCCATGAGTTCCTCTCGCCTTTCCTGTGCAGCGCGCCTCCTCTTGAGATGAGTCGGAAACGTCGGAAATTCTTTCCCGAGGAAGCACAGAAGGATCCCTCATCTCGAGCTTGGAGGAGGAAACGGAGCTCCTCTGGAGGTGGCCGGACCCTCGTGCTTCCTCTGGAGTGGAGACGGGTATGTCGGGGAACTTCTTGAGTTGTAGCAAGGGTGTGTAGGACCCTTTGGAAGTTCCAGAGTTTAGGCGTGATTACTCTCGAGACACCGCAGAGAAAATGGGCCTCATCTCGACTGAAGCAGAGAACCTCCTGGATTTTCTCGAGTTGCGGCAGGTGCTCTCAACATACGACCGAGACCTCAGGGACAGTGTAGCAGGGTGTCACGCTTCCCGTCACGGGGATCAAGGGATCTGTGGCTTTCCCTCGAGGCTTTCCCACGAGGCTTTCCCACAGGGCTGTCCCACGTGCCACCATGGTGTGAGTCGATACTCGGCGTGAAAATCGAGGCAGTGCAGGGAAAACAGGTTCCTCTGAAATTGACTGACACATCTGGGGGACTCTTGGAATGGTGGCACGACCCTGGAATTCCTCTCGCCTTTCCAATTGAGAGCCCTTACTCTTGCGATGCCACGGGAATGCCGAAAAATCTTTCCTGACTAAGCAGGATAGGATCCCTCATCTCAAGCTGCCAGGCGGAAACGGGGTTCCTCTGGATGTGGGCGGGACCCTAGTGCTTCCTCTCTAGTGGAGACGGGTATGTCGGGGAACTTCTTGAGTTGCAGCAAGGACCCTTTGAATTTCCAGAGTTTAGGTGTGATGAGCCTCCAGACGCCTCAGAGGAAATGGGCCTCATCTCGCCTGGAGGGGAGAACCACCTGGATTTTCTAGAGTTGGGCAGGGTCTCTCGAGTTAAGACGGGGACCTCAGGGACCCGCTCTGGTGGCCTCAGGAAAGGCCAGTGCCCATGGGAGTTGCAAGGGGGCCTTTCGGGATTCCTCTCCCGTCGATGTTGGGGCCTAAGACCTTGTGTGGAGTCGGGGCCGGAACCTGAGGATTCTTCCCCAGTGCTGACATGGGTCTTGGCGTATTTTTGGATTCTCCCCTGGGGAGTCAGTGCTCATCCCCTGTGGGTGCATGCACGTGAGCTTTCCTCACGAACTGTAGCAGCAGTGTCACACTTCCCGTCGCGTGGATCAAGGGATCTGTGGCTTTCCCTCGAGGCTTTCCCACGAGGATTTTCCTCAGGGCTGTCCCACGTGCAACCGTGGTGTGAGTCGATCCTCGGCTTGAAAGTCGAGGCAGTGCAGGGAAAACAGGTTTCCCTGGAATTGACAGAGACATCTGGGGGACTCTGGGAATGGTGGAACGACCCTGGAGTTTCTCTCCCCTTTCCTGTGGAGAGGGCCTCCTCTTGAGATGCGACTGGAACGCCGGGAATGCTTTCCAGACCACGCAGGGAAAGGATCCCTCCTCTCGAGCTATTAGGTGGAAACGGTGCTCCTCTGAAAGTGGGCGGGAAGATGTTGATACTCTCGAGTGGAGTCGGGTATGTCGGAGAACTTCTTGAGTTGCAGCAAGGGTGTGAAGGACCCTTTGGAAGTTCCAGAGGTTAGGTGTGATTAGCGTGGAGACGCCTCAGCGCAAATGGGCCTCATCTCGCCTTTAAGGACGCCAAGATCCATGTCAGCACTGGAGAGGAATCCTCAGGTTCCGGCACCGACTCCACACAAGGTCTTAGGCCCCGGCATCGACGGGAGAGGAATCCCGAGAGGCCCCGAGTAACTCGCATGGGGAATGGCCTTTCCTGAGGCCACCAGAGCGGGTCCCTCAGGTCCCCGTCTTAAGTCGAGATCACCTGTCCCAACTCGAAAAAATCCAGGAGGTTCTCCCCTCCAGGCGAGATGAGGCCTATTTCCGCTGAGGCGACTCGAGGCTAATTACACCTAAACCTCTGGAACTTCCAAAGGGTTCTTCACACCCTTGCTGCAACTCAAGAAGTTCCCCGACATACCCGTCTCCACTCGAGAGGAAGCACGAGAGTCCCGCCCACATCCAGAGGAGCCCGTTTCCGCCTCACAGCTAGAGAGGAGGTATCCTTTCCCTGCGTGGTCGGGAAAGAATTCCCGGTCTTCCCGTCACAACTCAAGAGGAGGCGCTCTCAACAGGAAAGGTGAGAGGAACTCCAGGGTCGTGCCACCATTCCCAGAGTACCCCAGATATCTCAGTCCATTCCAGGGAAACCTGTTTTCCCTGCACTGCCTCGACTTTCAAGCCGAGGATCGACTCACACCACGGTGGCACGTGGGACAGCCCTGTGAGAAAGCCTCGGGAGAAAGCCTCATGGGAAAGCCTAGAGGGAAAGCCACTGATCCCTTGATCCACTCGACGGGAAGAATGACACTGCTGCTACAGCTCGGGAGGAAAGCGCTCTTCAATGCCCCCACTCGAATGAGGACTGACTCCCCTGGGGTGACTCCTGAAGTACCCCAAGATCCATGTCAGCACTGGAGAGGAATCCTCAGCTTCCAGGACCGACCCACACAAGGTCTTAGGCCCCGGCATCGACGGGAGAGGAATCCCGAGAGGCCACCGAGCAACTCGCATGGGGACTGGCCTTTCCTGCGGCCACCAGAGCGGGTCCCTGAGGTGTCCGTCGGAAGTCGAGAGCACCTGCCGCAACTCGAGAAAATCCAGGAGGTTCTCCCCTCCAGGCGAGATGAGGCGCATTTCCGCTGAGGCGTCTAGAGGCTAATTGCACCTAACATCTGGAACTTCCAAAAGGTCCTTCACACCCTTTCTGCAACTGAATAAGTTCCGCGACATACTCGCCTCCACTAGAGAGGAAGCACGAGAGTCCCGCCCACATCCAGAGGAGCCCCGATTCCGTCTCATAGCTCGAGAGGAGGGATCATTTCCCTGCGTGGTCGGGAAAGAATTCCCGGTGTTCCCGTCGCATCTCAAGAGGAAGCGCTCTCCACAGGAAAGTTGAGAGGAACTCTAGAGTCTGGCCACCATTCCCAAAGTCCCCCAGTTGTCTCAATCCATTCCCTGCACTACCTCGACTTTCAAGCCGAGGATCGACTCACACAACGGCGGCATCAGGGACAGCCCTGTGGGAAAGCCTCGTGGGAAAGCCTCCTGGGAAAGCCTCGAGGGAAACCACAGAACCCTTGATCCACTCGAATTGAAGCATGACACTGCTGCTACAGCTCGGGAGGAAAGCGCACGGGCATGTCCCTACTCGAGACGAAGACTTACTCCCCTCGGGAGACACCAGAAGTACCCCAAGATCCATGTCAGCACTGGAGAGGAATCCTCAGGTTCCGGCACCGATGCCACACAAGGTCTTAAGCCAGCGTGACACTGCTGCTACAGCTCGAGAGGAAAGCACACGTGCAGGCCCCCACTCGAGACGAGGACTGACTCCCCTGGGGAGACTCCAGAAGTACCCCATGATCCATGTCAGCACTGGAGAGGAATCCTCAGGTTCCGGCACCGACTCCACACAAGATCCTAGGCCCGGGCATCAATGGGAGAGGAATCCTGAGTGGCCCCCGAACAACTCGCATGGGGACTGGCCTTTCCTGAGGCCACCAGAGCGGGTCCCTGAGGTCGCCGTCGTAAGTCGACAGCACCTGCCGCATCTCGAGAAAATCCAGGAGGTTCTCCCCTCCAGGCGAGATGAGGCCCATTTGTGCTGAGGCGTCTCGAGGCTAATCAGACCTAACCTCTGGAACTTCCAAAGGGTCCTTCACAACCTTTCTGCAACTCAAGAAGTTTCCCGACATACCCGTCTCCACTCGAGAGGAAGCACGAGAGTCCCGCGCACATCCAGAGGAGCTCCGTTTCCGCCTCCTAGCTCGAGAGGAGGGATCCTTTCCCTGCGTGGTCGGCAAAGAATTCCCGACATTCCTTTCGCATCCTCAAGAGGAGGCGCTCCCACAGGAAAGGCGAGAGGAACTCCAGAGTCATGCCACATTCCCAGGGTCCCCCAGATGTCTCAGTCCATTCCAGGGAAACCTGTTTTCCCTGCACAGCCTCGACTTTCAAGCCGAGGATAGACTCACACCACGGTGGCACGTGGGACATCCCTGTGGGAAAGTCTCGTGGAGAAAGCCTCGTGGGAAAGCCTCGAGGGAAAGCCCCTGATCCCTTGATCCACGCGAAGGGAAGCGTGACATTGCTGCTACAGCTCGGGAGGAAAGCGCACGTGCATGCCCCCACTCGAGACAAAGACTGACTCCACTGAGGAGACTCCAGAAGTACTCCAAGATCCATGTCAGCACTGGAGAGTAGTGCTCAGGGTTCGGCACCGACTCCACACAAGATCTTAGGCCCTGGCATCGACGGGAGAGGTAATCCCGAGAGGTCCCTGAGCAACTCGCATGGGGACTGGCCTTTCCTGAGGCCACCAGAGCGGGTCCCTGAGGTCCCCGTCGTAAGTCGAGAGCACCTGCCGCAACTCGAGAAAATCCAGGAGGTTCTCCCCTCCAGGCTAGATGAGGCCCAATTTGTGCTGAGGCGTCTCGAGGCTAATCACACCTAACCTCTGGAACTTCCAAAGAGTCCTTCACACCCATTGCTGCAACTCAAGAAGTTCCCCGACATACCCGTCTCCACTTGAGAGGAAGCACGAGAGTCCCGCCCACATCCAGAGGGGCCCCGTTTCCGCCTCCTAGCTCGAGAGGAGGGATCCTTTCCCTGCGTGGTCGGAAAGAATTCCCGGCATTCCCGTCGCATCCCAAGAGGAGCGCTCTCCACAGGAAAGGCGAGAGGAACTCCACGATCGTTCCACCATTCCCAGAGTCCCCCTGATGTCTCAGTCCATTCCAGGGAAACGTGTTTTCCCTGCACAGCCTCGACTTTCAAGCCGAGGATCGACTCACACCACGGTGGCACGAGGGACAGCCCTGTGGGAAAGCCTCGTGGAAAAGCCTCGTCGGAAAGCCTCGAGGGAAAGCCACAGATCCCTTGATCCACGCGAAGGGAAGTGCGACACTGTTGCTACAGCTCCGGAGGAAAGCGCACGTGCATGCCCCCACTCGAGACGAGGACTGACTCCCCTGGGGAGACTCCAGAAATACCCCAAGATCCATGTCAGCACTGGAGAGGAATCCTCAGGTTCCGGCACCGACTCCACACAAGATCTTAGGCCCGGGCATCGATGGGAGAGGAATCCTGAGTGGCCCCGAACAACTCGCATGGGGACTGGCCTTTCCTGAGGCCACCAGAGCGGGTCCCTGAGGTCGCCGTCGTAAGTCGACAGTACCTGCCGCATCTCGAGAAAATCCAGGAGGTTCTCCCCTCCAGGCGAGATGAGGCCCATTTGTGCTGAGGCGTCTCGAGGCTAATCAGACATAACCTCTGGAACTTCCAAAGGGTCCTTCACAACCTTTCTGCAACTCAAGAAGTTGCCCGACATACCCGTCTCCACTCGAGAGGAAGCACGGGAGTCCCGCCCACATCCAGAAGAGCCCCGTTTCCGCCTCCTAGCTCGAGAGGAGGGATTCTTTCCCTGAGAGGTCGGGAACGAATTCCGGCGTTCCCGTCGCATCTCAAGAGGAGGCGCTCTCCACAGGAAAGGAGAGAGGAACTCCAGGGTCGTGCCACCATTCCCAGAGTCCCCCAGATGTCTCAGTCCATTCCAGGGAAACCTGTTTTCCCTGCAATGTTTCGACATTCAAGCCGAGGATCGATTCACACCACGGTGCACGTGGGACAGCCCTGTGGGGAAGCCTCGTGGGAAATCCTCTTGGGAAAGCCTCGTGGAAAGCCTCGAGCGAAAGCCACAGATCCCTTGATCCACGTGAAGGGAAGCGTGACACCGCTGCTACAGCTCGGGAGGAAAGCGCACGTGCATGCCCCCCTCGAGACGAGGACTGACTCCCCTGGGGAGACTCCAGAAGTACCCCAAGATCCATGTCAGCACTGGAGAGGAATCCTGAGGTTCCGGCACCCACTCCACACAAGATCTTAGGCTCCGGCATCGACGGGAGAGGAATCCCGAGAGGACCACGAGCAACTCGCATGGGGACTGGCCTTTCCTGAGGCCACCAGAGCGGGTCCCTGAGGTCCAGTCATAAGTCGAGAGCACCTGCCGCAACTCGAGAAAATCCAGGAGGTTCTCCCCTCCAGGCGAGATGAGGCCCATTTCACCTGAGGCGTTTCGAGGCTAATCACACCTAACCTCTGGAACTTACAAAGGTTCCCTCAAACCATTACTGCAACTCAAGAATTCCCCGGCATACCCGTCTCCACTCGAGAGGAAGCACGAGAGTCCCGCCCACATCCAGAGGAGCCCCGTTTCCCCCTCATAGCTCGAAAGAAGGGATCCTTTCCCTACGTGGTCGGGTAAGTATTCCTGGCGTTCCCGTCGCATCTCAAGAGGAGGCGCTCTCCACAGGAAAGGCGAGAGGAACTCCAGGGTCGTGCCACCATTCCCAGAGTCCCCCAGATGTCTCAGTCCATTCCAGGGAACCTGTTTTCCCTGACTGCCTTGACTTTCAAACCGAGGATCGACTCACACCACGGTGGCACGTGGGACAGCCCTGTGGGAAGCATTGTGGGAAAGCCTCGAGGGAGAGCCACAGATCCCTTGATCCACGGGACGGGAAGCTTGACACTGCTACTAGAGCTCGGGAGGAAAGCGCACGTGCATGCCCCCACTCAAGTCGAGGACTGACTCCCCTGGGGAGACTCCAGAAGTACCCCAAGATCCATGTCAGCACTGGAGAGGAATCCTCAGGTTCCGTCACCGACACCAAACAAGGTCTTAGGCCCCAGCATCGACGGGAGAGGAATCTCGAGAGCCCCCCGAGACACTTACATGGGGACTGGCCTTACCTGAGGCCACCAGAGCGGGTCACTGAGGTCCCCGTCATAAGTCGAGAGCACCTGCCGTATCTGGAGAAAAACAAGGAGGTTCTCCCCTCCAGGCGAGATGAGGCCCATTTCCACTGAGGCGTCTAGAGGCTAATCACAACCAACCTCTGGAACTTACAAAGGGGCCTTCTCACCCTTACTGCAACTCAAGAAGTTCCCTGACACACCCGTCTCCACTCCAGAGAAAGCACGAGAGTCCCGCCCACATCCAGAGGAGCCCCGATTCCACCTCATAGCTCGAGAGGAGGGATCCTTTCCCTGCGTGGTCGGGAAAGAATTCCCCGCGTTCCCGTCGCATCTCAAGAGGAGGCGCTCCCACAGGAAAGGCGAGAGGAACTCCAGGGTCGTGCGACCATTCCCAGTGTCCCGCAAATGTCTCAGACCATTCCAGGGTAAGCTGTTTTCCCTGCACTGCCTCGACGTTCAAACCGAGGATCGACTCACACCACGGTGGCACGTGGAACAGCCCTGTGGGTAAGCCTCGTGGGAAAGCCTCGTGGGAAAGCCTCGAGTGAAAGCCGCTGATCCCTTGATCCACCTGACGGGAAGCGTGACACTGCTGCTACAGCTCGGGAGGAAAGCGCACGTGCATGCCACCAGTTGAGACGAGGACTGACCCCCTGGGGAGACTCCGGAAGTAACGCAAGATCCATGTCAGCACTGGAGAGGAATCCTCAGGTTCCGGTACCGACTCCACACAAGTTCTTAGGCCCCGGCATCGACGGGAGAGGAATCCGGAGAGGCCCAGGAGCAACTCGGATGGGGACTGGCCTTTCCTGAGGCCACCAGAGAGGGTCAATTAGGTCCCCGTCGTAAATCGAGAGCACCTGCCGCAACCCGAGAAAATCCAGGTGGTTCTCCCCTCCAGGAGAGATGAGGCGCATTTCACCTGAGGCGTTTCGTGGCTAATCACACCTAACCTCTGGAACTTCCAAAGGTTCCCTCAAACCCTTACTGCAACTCAAGAATTCCCCGGCATACCCGTCTCCACTCGAGAGGAAGCACGAGAGTCCCGCCCACATCCAGAGGAGCCCCGTTTCCCCCTCATAGCTCGAAAGAAGGGATCCTTTCCCTGCGTGGTCGGGAACGAATTCCGGCGTTCCCGTCGCATCTCAAGAGGAGGCGCTCTCCACAGGAAAGGAGAGAGGAACTCCAGGGTCGTGCCACCATTCCCAGAGTCCCCCAGATGTCTCAGTCCATTCCAGGGAAACCTGTTTTCCCTGCAATGTTTCGACATTCAAGCCGAGGATCGATTCACACCACGGTGCCACGTGGGACAGCCCTGTGGGAAAGCCTCGTGGGAAATCCTCTTGGGAAAGCCTCGTGGGAAAGCCTCGAGCGAAAGCCACAGATCCCTTGATCCACGTGAAGGGAAGCGTGACACTGCTGCTACAGCTCGGGAGGAAAGCGCACGTGCATCCCCCCTCGAGACGAGGACTGACTCCCCTGGGGAGACTCCAGAAGTACCCCAAGATCCATGTCAGCACTGGAGAGGAATCCTGAGGTTCCGGCACCCACTCCACACAAGATCTTAGGCTCCGGCATCGACGGGAGAGGAATCCCGAGAGGACCGCGAGCAACTCGCATGGGGACTGGCCTTTCCTGAGGCCACCAGAGCGGGTCCCTGAGGTCCCCGTCGTAAGTCGAGAGCACCTGCCGCAACTCGAGAAAATCCAGGAGGTTCTCCCCTCCAGGCGAGATGAGGCCTATTACCCTTAGGCGTCTCGAGGCTAATCACACCTAACCTCTGGAACTTCCAAAGGGTCCTTCACACCCTTGCTGCAACTCAAGAAGTTCCCCGATTTACCCGTCTCCACTCGAGAGGAAGCAGGGGAGTTCCCCCACATCCAGAAGAGCCCCGTTTCCGCCTTCTAGCTCGAGAGGAGGGATCATTTCCCTGCGTGGTGGTGAAAGAATTCCCCACGTTCCCGTCGCATCTCAAGAGGAGGCGCTCTAAACAGGAAAGGCGAGAGGAACTCCAGCATCGTGCCACCATTCCCAGAGTCCCCCGGATGTCTCAGTCCATTCCAGGAAAACCTGTTTTCCCTGCACTGCCTCGACTTTCAAGCCGAGGATCGACTCACACCACGGTGGCACGTGGGACATCCCTGTGGGAAAGCCTCGTGGGAAAGCCTCCACGGAAAGCCACAGATTCCTGGATCCACGCGAAGGGAAGCATGACACTGCTGCTACAGCTCTGGAGGAAAATGCACGTGCATGCATCCACTAGAGACGAGGACTGACTCACCTGGGAGACTCCAGAAGTACCCCAAGGTCCATGTAAGCACTGCAGAGGTATTCTCAGGTTCCGGCACCGACTCCACACAAGGTATAAGGCGCCGGCATCGACGGGAGAGGAATCCCGAGAGGCCCCGAGCAACTCGCATGGTGACTGGCCTTTCCTGAGGCCACCAGAGCGAGTCCCTGAGGACCCCGTCTTAAGTCCACAGCACCTGCCGCAACTCGAGAAAATTCAGGAGGTTCTCCCCTTCAGGCGACATGAGGCCCATTTGTGCTGAGGCGTCTCGAGACTAATCACACCTAACCTCTGGAACTTACAAAGGCGTCTTTCACACCCTTGCTGCAACTCAAGAAGTTCCTCGACATACCCGTTTCCCCTCTAGAGGAAGCACGAGAGTCCCGCCCACATCCAGAGGAGCCTGGTTTCCGCCTCCTAGCTCGAGAGGAGGGATCCTTTCCCTGCGTGGTCGGGAAAGAATTCCTGGCGTTCCCGTCGCATCTCAAGAGGAGGCGCTCTCCACAGAAAAGGCGAGAGGAACTCCAGTGTCGAGCCACCATTCCCAGAGTCCCCCAGATGTCTCAGTCCATTCCAGGGAAACCTGTTTTCCCTGACTGCCTTGACTTTCAAACCGAGGATCGACTCACACCACGGTGGCACGTGGGACAGCCCTGTGGGAAGCATTGTGGGAAAGCCTCGAGGGAGAGCCACAGATCCCTTGATCCACGGACGGGAAGCTTGACACTGCTACTAGAGCTCGGGAGGAAAGCGCACGTGCATGCCCCCACTCAAGTCGAGGACTGACTCCCCTGGGGAGACTCCAGAAGTACCCCAAGATCCATGTCAGCACTGGAGAGGAATCCTCAGGTTCCGTCACCGACACCAAACAAGGTCTTAGGCCCCAGCATCGACGGGAGAGGAATCTCGAGAGCCCCCCGAGACACTTACATGGGGACTGGCCTTACCTGAGGCCACCAGAGCGGGTCACTGAGGTCCCCGTCATAAGTCGAGAGCACCTGCCGTATCTGGAGAAAAACAAGGAGGTTCTCCCCTCCAGGCGAGATGAGGCCCATTTCCACTGAGGCGTCTAGAGGCTAATCACAACCAACCTCTGGAACTTACAAAGGGGCCTTCTCACCCTTACTGCAACTCAAGAAGTTCCCTGACACACCCGTCTCCACTCCAGAGAAAGCACGAGAGTCCCGCCCACATCCAGAGGAGCCCCGATTCCACCTCATAGCTCGAGAGGAGGGATCCTTTCCCTGCGTGGTCGGGAAAGAATTCCCCGCGTTCCCGTCGCATCTCAAGAGGAGGCGCTCCCACAGGAAAGGCGAGAGGAACTCCAGGGTCGTGCGACCATTCCCAGTGTCCCGCAAATGTCTCAGACCATTCCAGGGTAAGCTGTTTTCCCTGCACTGCCTCGACGTTCAAACCGAGGATCGACTCACACCACGGTGGCACGTGGAACAGCCCTGTGGGTAAGCCTCGTGGGAAAGCCTCGTGGGAAAGCCTCGAGTGAAAGCCGCTGATCCCTTGATCCACCTGACGGGAAGCGTGACACTGCTGCTACAGCTCGGGAGGAAAGCGCACGTGCATGCCACCAGTTGAGACGAGGACTGACCCCCTGGGGAGACTCCGGAAGTAACGCAAGATCCATGTCAGCACTGGAGAGGAATCCTCAGGTT
Source organism: Capra hircus (assembly GCF_001704415.2). Lineage (NCBI taxonomy): Eukaryota > Metazoa > Chordata > Mammalia > Artiodactyla > Bovidae > Capra > Capra hircus. Next base: position 16,091 of record NW_017211504.1, read on the forward strand.
CCGGTACCGACTCCACACAAGTTCTTAGGCCCCGGCATCGACGGGAGAGGAATCCGGAGAGGCCCAGGAGCAACTCGGATGGGGACTGGCCTTTCCTGAGGCCACCAGAGAGGGTCAATTAGGTCCCCGTCGTAAATCGAGAGCACCTGCCGCAACCCGAGAAAATCCAGGTGGTTCTCCCCTCCAGGAGAGATGAGGCGCATTTCACCTGAGGCGTTTCGTGGCTAATCACACCTAACCTCTGGAACTTCCAAAGGTTCCCTCAAACCCTTACTGCAACTCAAGAATTCCCCGGCATACCCGTCTCCACTCGAGAGGAAGCACGAGAGTCCCGCCCACATCCAGAGGAGCCCCGTTTCCCCCTCATAGCTCGAAAGAAGGGATCCTTTCCCTGCGTGGTCGGGAACGAATTCCCGGCGTTCCCGTCGCATCTCAAGAGGAGGCGCTCTCCACAGGAAAGGAGAGAGGAACTCCAGGGTCGTGCCACCATTCCCAGAGTCCCCCAGATGTCTCAGTCCATTCCAGGGAAACCTGTTTTCCCTGCAATGTTTCGACATTCAAGCCGAGGATCGATTCACACCACGGTGCCACGTGGGACAGCCCTGTGGGAAAGCCTCGTGGGAAATCCTCTTGGGAAAGCCTCGTGGGAAAGCCTCGAGCGAAAGCCACAGATCCCTTGATCGCACGTGAAGGGAAGCGTGACACTGCTGCTACAGCTCGGGAGGAAAGCGCACGTGCATCCCCCCCTCGAGACGAGGACTGACTCCCCTGGGGAGACTCCAGAAGTACCCCAAGATCCATGTCAGCACTGGAGAGGAATCCTGAGGTTCCGGCACCCACTCCACACAAGATCTTAGGCTCCGGCATCGACGGGAGAGGAATCCCGAGAGGACCGCGAGCAACTCGCATGGGGACTGGCCTTTCCTGAGGCCACCAGAGCGGGTCCCTGAGGTCCCCGTCGTAAGTCGAGAGCACCTGCCGCAACTCGAGAAAATCCAGGAGGTTCTCCCCTCCAGGCGAGATGAGGCCTATTACCCCTTAGGCGTCTCGAGGCTAATCACACCTAACCTCTGGAACTTCCAAAGGGTCCTTCACACCCTTGCTGCAACTCAAGAAGTTCCCCGATTTACCCGTCTCCACTCGAGAGGAAGCAGGGGAGTTCCCCCACATCCAGAAGAGCCCCGTTTCCGCCTTCTAGCTCGAGAGGAGGGATCATTTCCCTGCGTGGTGGTGAAAGAATTCCCCACGTTCCCGTCGCATCTCAAGAGGAGGCGCTCTAAACAGGAAAGGCGAGAGGAACTCCAGCATCGTGCCACCATTCCCAGAGTCCCCCGGATGTCTCAGTCCATTCCAGGAAAACCTGTTTTCCCTGCACTGCCTCGACTTTCAAGCCGAGGATCGACTCACACCACGGTGGCACGTGGGACATCCCTGTGGGAAAGCCTCGTGGGAAAGCCTCCACGGAAAGCCACAGATTCCTGGATCCACCGCGAAGGGAAGCATGACACTGCTGCTACAGCTCTGGAGGAAAATGCACGTGCAC
>NW_017211505.1:0-989 GCF_001704415.2 Capra hircus
TCCTTTAGGATGGACTGATCTCCTTGCAGTCCAAGGGACTCTCAAGAGTCAACACCACAGTTCAAAAGCATCATTTTTCGGCGCTCAGTTTTTTCAGAGTCCAACTCTCACATCCATACATGACCACTGGAAAAACATAGCCTTGACTAGACAGACCTTTGTTGCAAAGTAATGTCTCTGCTTTTGAATATGCTGTCTAGGTTGGTCATAACTTTCCTTCGCAAGGAGTAAGCGTCTTTTAATTTCATGGCTGCAGTCACCATCTGCAGTGATTTTGGAGCCCCCAAAAATAAAGTCTGACATGTTTCCACTGTTTCCCCATCTATTTGCCATGAAGTGATGGGACCAGATGCCATGATCTTCGTTTTCTGAATGTTGAGCTTTAAGCCAACTTTTTCACTCTCCTCTTTCACTTCATCAAGAGGCTTTTAGTTCTCTTCACTTTCTGCCATAAGGTGGTGTCATCTCTGCATCTGAGGTTATTGATATTTCTCCCGGCAATCTTGATTCCAGCTTGTGCTTCTTCCAGCCCAGCGTTTCTCATGATGTACTCTGCTATAAGTTAAATAAGCAGGGTGACAATATACAGCCTTGAATACTCCTTTTCCTATTTGGAAACAGTCTGTTGTTCCATGCCCAGTTCTAACTGTTGCTTCCTGACCTGCATATAGGTTTCTCAAGAGGCAGGTCAGGTGGTCTGGTATTCCCATCTCTTTCAGAATTTTTGTTATTGTGATCCACACAGTCAAAGGCTTTGGCATAGTCAATAAAGCAGAAATAGATGTTTTTCTGGAACTCTCTTGCTTTTTTGATGATCCAGCAGATGTTGGCAATTTGATCTCTGGTTCCTCTGGCCTTTTCTAAAACCAGCTTGAACATCTGGAAGTTTCATGGTTCACATATTGCTGAAGCCTGGCTTGAGAATTTTGAGCATTACTTTACTAGCATGTGAGAGTGCAATTGTGAGAGCATTCTTTGGCATTTGCCTT
>NW_017211506.1:0-967 GCF_001704415.2 Capra hircus
TTTTTGATGAGTAACTTTGAATAGATCTTTTCCTTCAAGAAGCACTTTACTTTCTATGTATCAGATTTCATAAGCTGTGTTTAGGTAGGGAAATCAAATACAATGACTAAGAAGGTTATTGGAAAATTTCCCTGAATGGCTCTAGTACTTTGCATTTTAAGTCACTAAGAAAATAAGGATAATTGTTTTTATTTAATGGACTAAGTATATAAACTTTAAACCACTTTAAAACAGGCCTTTTTCTACTCAAATGAAAAAATATATATAACTGCTTATGCTAATTCATTTGTTAATCAGCTAAAGAAGGTGATGACACCAAAAGTCCAGAGAATCAGATTTCCTGATTATTCAATATAAGAAGTATGGACTCACTATGATCCTGACTTTTTAAAAAATTTTTGAGAATGAATAAAATATGAAGGCTTCTTCCAATGAAAAATAATGAATGACTTTGTTTTTCTTCTTTACAGTTTTTAGTGTTTTCTAAGTTTTTATACTAATATCTATCAGAGAAGGCAATGGCACCCCACTCCAGTACTCTTGCCTGGGAAATCCCATGGACAGAGGAGCCTGGTGGGCTGCAGTCCATGGAGTCGCTAAGAGTCGGACACGACTGAGCGACTTCACTTTCACTTTTCACTTTCATGGCATTTGGAGAAAGGAAATGGCAACCCACTCCAGTGTTCTTGCCTGGAGAATCCCAGGGACAGAGGAGCCTGGTAGGCTTCCATCTATGGGGTCGCATAGAGTCGGACACGACTGAAGCAACTTAGCAGCAGCAGCAGCATACTAATATCTATATAATCAGAGAGAAACTTTTAGAGTGTACTTTGGGTTTCAACTTTTTTTTTTTTTTACTAATTTTAAATTTTCAAAAATACTTTTGGTCTTTAATACAGTTTCTCTAAAGCAAAGAAATCATTGTCATATATAGACTGCAATCCTGGTTTTGTAGAAAATGTATTTC